>NC_056744.1:24078518-24246018 GCF_019279795.1 Protopterus annectens | reverse complement strand
TGTGTTTGGTGATTCTCCGTTAAAAAATTCGTAATTTTTTTAGTCAGGGAAGGTTTCCCGTTTTAGTTAGAGGGGCCTTCCCCTGTTGCTTTGCTGGTTGTATATCTTTCTTGGGTCAAGCACCCATTTAAGTTAGAGGGTCTTGACTCTCTTTATCTTTTTGTCTGTGTATCTGTTTAGTGTAAAAAAAAAAAAAAAAAAAATTTGTTGAAGTTGTTGTATTCAACTTTGTCTTTGGCTAAATTTAGTGTTTCTTCACTTAAGAAAGTTCTGTGGTTACAGCAGGTATGTCGAAAGAACACAAACCCTCCGGGTTTAAGAAATGCACGAGGTGTGGTTTTAAAATGTCCATAACGGACGACCACGCCTCGTCGTCTTAGGTGCTAAGCATTTACAAGAGTCGTGTAGTGTGTGCCACGCGTTCTCTTCAAGAGTCCTCCAGGAGAGGAAAAACAAATTAATCCTCAAGGGATTAATCAAGCCTTCCTTCGAGGAGGCTTTATCTTCCTCTCCGTCTCCTTCTAAAAAGAAAAAAGCATCGGCTCCGACCAGTCAGTCGGAACCGACTGCTAAAAATCAAGCAGACTTCTCCATCGGCTCCACGGACTTCGGAGCCGAGGTCGGAACGGTCTGCCTCGATGCCTGCAGCCTTGACCCCTCTGGTTTTGGAGCTGAGGTCTGGGGCATCGAGAGGCGGGTCACCCTCATCGGCTCCACTGATATTGGAGCCGATCAGCGTTACTGGCTCAGACTCTTCCCCCTCGGAGCCAAAGTCCTTATCGGCACCGAGGGAAATTTCCTTGAAACCTTCCTCGGAGCCGATAGTTGTTGAGTCCTTTCGAGCGGTCCCGAGCCCTTGGAGCCGATGGAGAGATCGGTTCGGGCCCGATCGGTATCCTCTAGGTCATCCAAGATGTCTGATTCGGACATCGACAAGGTGCTCCTTCGACTCTTCCAGTCTCCGGTGTTCCAAAAGCTTGTTTCGGCTCCAGCCCATTTGGCTTGGAGCCGATGGTCCACTCCTACTGTGGTTCCTCCTCCAACAGCCGGCACCATTGGAGCCGGTGCTGGTGGAACCTGTGGAGGTGTTAGGGTCGGGCCCGACCCTTGCTCCAACTCCGGCTCTTGGGTCGGAGTTCAGTACACGGACTTCTTCCTTCGGCCCTGGGAGGCTTGGGATTGATGCTCTCGGTCCCAAGTCTCCCTCTTGATGCGTCGGCGGCGGGAGTACCGTCCACTGTCGTGGCCATGGAGGTGGGACCCTCCCAGGATTCTGGTGGTCCCGCCTTCAGGGCTATGAGGAGCGCTTTAGCCAAATCCTCCTTGGCTACCTCCATGGTTTCCCCAGCTACCTCCCTGCATACAGAGACTGGGTCATTGGCAGTCCCCCTGTCTTTAGACAGCGGAGCCCCCGGGCCTCAGGTTACCCCCGCTGGGGTTTCTCCCCCTCCTGGAGGTCCTTCTGAAGCCTCTTCGGAAGATCCCTCCAGGAAAAGGTTGTGCAAGAGGAAGCACGTTGACTCCCCTGATGAGTCTTTGACATCCGACACCGATCTCGATGATGCAGAGGGGTCCCCTAAGTCGTCCTCGCATGATGTCTCCTTTGCAGATATCCTGGAAGCCCTAAAACAGTGAGGCGGCTGGCAGTCCAAACCTCCCTCTGCTGATGAGTCGGTGTTCCTGAAGGCCTTCGGGGCTCAGCCCTCCGCCTCCTGGGTGTCTCCGCCCTTCGACGAGCTCTTGGATTTGATCTGTCGGAGGGCGTGGGAACACCCAGACTCTGTGGAACCGGTGCCTGCTCATCTGAACAAATTTCTCTCGGCGCCCCCTGATAGAGAGTTCCTTACTAAAGGTGTGGCTGTAGATGCTTTGGTGGTGGCATCTGCTACCCAGCAAGATGTAGCAGAGGCTTCTACGTCCGTCCATCCTCCTAATAAGGAGTCTAGGAGCATGGATCGGTACGGAAAGCGCACCCTTAGTTCAGCGGCCTTTACACTGAGGTCTTTGAACTACCTGATGCACTTTACCAGATTTCAGAGGGATCTGATTAAGGAGCTATCCGATACCCTCTTGGGTAACCTGCATGAGGAGCTGGCCCAGACAGTTGGCTCTCAGCATGCTACAATGTCGTCCATTTTGAACTCGTCCATGAGGCTCATTTCGTATGCGGCCGAAGGGGCGAGTAGAGCGGCGGGTACAGGCATTGCTCTACGGAGACAAGCCTGGCTCTGCCTGTGTCATTTCGTGGAGGTCTTTAAGTCTTCTTTTGCCGACGCCCCCTTTGATGGGTCCTCCCTGTTTGGACCCAAGGTAAAAGACACACTAACCCGCTGTGAACAGGAGGGTAAGACTCTGACTGCCGTAGGGGCATGATTTTCCACTCCCTTTCGGCCTTATCCCAAGGCTAAAAGAGGAGGGAAAATGTGGTTCCGTAGATCTCAGAAGCCTAACACCTCTCAGCAGGAAGGTTCCCCTTCCAGAGGCAGAGGAGGGGGGAATTCATCTGGAAGACGCCGTCCCAGAGGCGGCAGAGGCCCTCGCAATACTGGAGACCGCGAGTCCTTTCTTGGCTCTTCAGCCTTTCATAGTCCCTGAGGGATTGCCCGGCTGTGCTGCTCCTGAGCCAGTCGGGGGTCATTTCTCGAAGCACCTGAAGGCCTGGGAAGGGATCACTCAGGACCAATGGGTGCTTCGGATTATCGCCGGAGGTTACTCCATCCCATTCTCTCACCCCATCCCTCAGTCCAAAAAAATCCCGGACCCACCACCCAGTCAACGGGATACCGCAGCCTCAGAAGTTTCAAAGCTGCTGCAAAAAGGAGTCATCCAACGGTCCCGTTACACCAGATCGGATTAGGGACTTACTCAAGATTCTTTTTGGTGCCAAAAAAGACCGGGGACTTGAGGCCCATTTTGGACCTCAGCATCCTAAACCGTTCAGTCAGAAAGTCCAAGTTCCGAATGGTCACTCTTCAAACCATTCTCCCATTGCTGGAGAAAGGTGTTTGGATGTGCTCCATAGATCTCAAGGACGCTTATTATCATAACATGGTACATCAAGCGTCCAGAAGACATCTGCGCTTCAGCCTAGGAGGCAGTCATTTTCAGTTCCGTGCGCTGCCCTTTGGTCTCACCACAGCCCCCAGGGTGTTCACCAAGTGCTTGGCAGTGGTGACTGCTCACCTGAGAAGTCTAGGATTCCAGGTGTTTCCGTATCTAGACGACTGGCTCCTAACTGCCACCTCCAAGCATCTACTTCGGCGGAGCCTACAAGCCACTATCTTACTGGGCAATTCCCTTGGAATCACCTTCAATTGGCCAAAGTCTGTGTTGCGGCCATCTCAACGAATAAGATTCATAGGGGTAGAAATAGACTCAAACCAAATGTGGGTCTATTTACCTTCGGACAGAATTCAAACCATACAAAATCAAGTTCGAGCCTTACTTCCCAGGTCCAAAGCCCCAGCCAGAATGGTCCTGCAGCTATTGGGATCCATGTCTGCCACGGTTCTTCTAGTCCCCTTGGCAAGGTTGCACATGAGAATCCTCCAGTGGCTTCTTTCAGCTCAGTGGTCCTTTCACGAACTCCCTCTCAGTCACCTCATATGGATCATGGAATCTTGCAAACGGGACCTTCGTTGGTGGCTAGTGCCCTCCAATTTGGATCAGGGATGACCCTTTGTTCTTCCTCCTCCGGCCACTTTGACCACGGACGCCTCCCAGATGGGGTGGGGGGGGGGCATTCCCTGGGCAGGTCAGTCCAAGGCAAATGGCACCCGGAAGAGACTCTTCTTCATATCAACATCCTAGAAATGAGGGCAGTACTCCTGTCCCTTCAAGCCCTTCACGATTATCTCCCTCAGGGCGTAATTGCTGTTCACTCAGACAACATGTCAGTTGTCTGGTACCTGAACAAACAGGGAGGGACCAGATCCTATCCTCTTTGCAGAGAAGCCATGAGAGTTTGGGAATGGGCAGTCTCGACCAAATGCTTCCTAGTGGCTACTCACATACCGGGCAAGTCCAATGTCATAGCCGACAGATTGAGCAGAACCATCCTCTCTCCTCACGAATGGTCTCTGAATATGAGAGTGGCAAGTCAGATTTTCAGCGAATGGGGAGTTCCGTGTTGCGACCTCTTCACGACTCCTCTGAATGCGAAGTGCAAAGAATTCTTCTTCCTAATCCCGGCTCTGGGGAAGAGACCCATGGACGCATTAGTCCATCCTTGGCCCACCGGCTTGCTTTATGCCTTCCCTCCAGTTCCACTCCTCCCCAGGGTGATTCAAAAGGCATCTCTCTTGGGGAGCAAAATGATCTTGATTGCTCCTTACTGGCCTCGTCAAGTGTGGTTTCCCTATCTTCGGAAACATGCCCTGGAAGGTCCATGGTTTCTGGATCAGATACCAGACCTACTGGTTCATCAGTCGGGACTATTCCACCAGTCCCTACACACCTTAAAATTGACGGCTTGGCTCCTCCTCTTCCGACGATAGTCAGGAGTCATACATTGGATCCAGATGTTGTACACATATTATCTTCGGCCCATAAGTCTGCTACAAAGAAACTGTATTCTAGCAAATGGAAAAGGTTTGCTATTTGGGCTCAACTCCGGGGCCTGGACCCCATTTCTATTCCCCTGGCAGAAGTACTAAAATTTCTGACCTCTCTTTTCAATCAAGGCTCTTCAGTTTCTACCATCAAAGTACAATTGGCAGCAATTTCTAATTTTCACGAATCCATAGACCCACCTTTAATGAGCAACAGATTGTGTAAGACCTTCTTGAAAGGTGCTGCTCTATTAAGACCTCCGATTTCTCATCCTGCACCTTCATGGGATCTCGATATAGTATTACGCGCCTTGACTTCTTTCCTCTTTGAACCAGCAGCCACATGTGATCTAAAGTTTCTATCATGGAAGACAGCCTTTCTGGTGGCGATTACTTCTGCCGGAAGAGTTTCAGAGCTTCAAGCTTTGTCAGTGAAACCCCCGTACTTGGTTTTTCATAAAGACAGAGTATCCCTCAGACCAAATCCTTCCTTTGTTCCTAAAGTTTGTTCTACTTTCTGCTTACAACAATCGTTAGAGCTTCCAGTTGTTTTCCCAAAATACTCTAACAAAGCGGAGTTCATATTCCACACACTAGATGTCCACAGACAGTTACGTTTTTATTTAGACAGGACCAAACAAACAAGGAAAACAGATCAGTTGTTTGTATCCTTTGCAGATAACAGATTGGGCAACGCTGTCACAAAGGTCACTATTGCCAAATGGATCAGGGACTGTATTACTCAAGCATATATTTATTCTAACAAAGAGCTTACCACCTCTGTCAAGGCTCATTCTACAAGGGCTATGTCTACTTGGTAGCATTTCATTCTAAGCTTGCTATTAGTGACATTTGTGCTGCGGCTACATGGTCTTCCCGCACACCTTCATTTCCCACTACAAATTAGATGTGGCATCTAGAGGACGAGCTTCATTTGGTTCCACAGTGCTCAGGAGTGTTTTCCAATGAGCCACCCGGGATTTAGGTGCTGGGGGCTGTCCCATCAGTTCAGAATGTAGGCGAGATAGGATCACATAACATCTTTTAGTTATGTACTCACCATAACTTCAGATGTTTGGGATCCATCTACTACATTCCTAATAATCCACCCTCCTTCCCCCTTCCTTGGAGATCAGAGGATATCAGAAGGTCCGAATCCTGTTGTTTCATCTTGAAACATCTAACAATGTTATATAACCAAGTTGTGCATGTGTGCATGAATGCGGACAAACAAGATCTGGGGGATTAGTGGTGGTGCATCCTGGGATAAAGATAGCTCAGCCAATTAGAGGCCTCGCTCTATAGCATAAGCGTGCCGAGTCGGAGCCGAGGGATCGGCTCCGAACCCTTCAGTTCAGAATGTAGGCGAGATGGATCCCAAACATCTGAAGTTATGGTGAGTACATAACTAAAAGTTAAGACTCCAGTCCATACCAGTGGACATCAAGGCCAGATTGATAGACTTTCTTCTGGAAAAATATTTATTTCGATCTGTGGCTGTGGATCAATTCAACACCTTGCAGGGAAAGGGGAAGGTTATGCAAGACTTGAAACAGATTTTCCTTTCTTCAGTGCCTTAATTCCAGAGGGGTTATCCTGTTAAAGCTGGCCCTTTTGTTAGAAGAGATAAAAAGCAACCCCAAAAAGGCAAAAGGACTAACAAACTGAGATTTCAGGACAAATCAGAGCATGATAAGAAGGAACCTAAGCTTTCCTTTCTTGATAAATCTGCAGCCTTATTACTATCCTCCTTTACTTCCTCCTCTTTCCTTCAGCCAAGATGTCCTTCAAGGATGCATTTGCAGTCATAACATATGGGTTGTCCTGCCTCAGGCAGCCCTTCGGTCGGCCGGATTCCAAAGTCTGGGTCCGGCATCGGCTGATGTCGCACCCTCCCCGACGTCAGAGCGTCTGGGGTATAAAAGCATCAGCCGACGCCATTTTCCTCAGTCTTTCTTGCTGCGCGGTGCCCGAAGCAGAAGCTGTTCGCAAGTGCCAGTCGGTCAGATCCAGAGATTTCAGCTACCAAGACTTGAAAAGCTAAGTACCCCGTTGGGGACTCTTTCTTGCCTCAGCCGATGTCAGACAAAGTAAATAATTGTTTAACTTGTGGGAAACAAATACCTCATAAGGATTTCCATTCTTACTGCCTTCCTTGCTTAGGCCCAGACCACGACGTATCAGCTTGTTTAGCCTGTGCCTCCTTCAACCAACGGACTCTTAAACGTCGGTCGGAGTTTGCAGAGGAATTTTTTGGAGCCGCTTTTGCTTATAAAATGCCGTCGGAGACTCAACTTCGCATATGGTCAAAAAACGCAAGGAAAAGGACCGACACTCGCGGCCCACGGTTTCGGCTGAAACCACGGCTAGGCCTACCACGAGTGTCTCGGTTTCGGCCGAAACCGAATCCACGACGATTCCTACTACCGAAACCATACCTCCGACCACCGAGGCCAGAGAGGCCCCGGCTGAGTCGGCTTCAGAACTCCCTACCGAAGCTAGTGTTCAAGAATTGTCCGACACCATACCATTGGACATTTCTACCCCTGCACGTGGGGCAGCTAGGCCCCCAGCTTCTATGTCTATTAAGGCCTTCTCCAGGGCTAAAGCTGCCAAACTTTCAAAAACTTTGCCTGCCCAATCTACATCCCAGAGGCCTACATCAAGTTCTCAGATCCTCAGCCTTGCTGAGGACCTTATCTCCTTAATAAGGGGATCACAACCTCACCCAGACAGGGCCTCTCAACCTCCTCCAGACAAAAGGCCCAGGGCTGACTCATCTGAACCTCACTCTTCAGATTACTCCACGGATGGATCTGATTTATCAGACCACCAGGAAGGGGCCTGCTCACCTTATGAGGATTCAGATGCAGAGGAATCTATCCCTTCGGCCTCCCCTCCTGAAGAGTTTTCCTTTGGGGAGACTTTACACTCCATGAGAGAGCACTTTCAATGGCAAGGTCAGGATTTCTCTGATTCTAGAAAAAGATTAAGGACCTTTTTGCATTTGCCTCAGCATAGGCCCTTGGCTATTCCTCCTGTTCTGAATGTAATTGATGATGTGTACAATGATGTCAGTACAGCCCCTGATACTCTCCCTCCGGCCCCTGCCAAACCTGACAGATATTACAGGGTCCCGGATTCTCATTTCCATTTGTATAAAGCCCATGCTGCAGACCCAGAAACTATTTCTCAGGGCCCTAAGGGGGTTGCAGCCGCTACTGCTAAAAATCCCCTACCCTCTGAAAGAGAGTCTAGAGCTTTGGAGAGATGGGGAAAAAAGGTTTATACATCTGCTACTCTTTCTGCCAGGGCATTAAACTGTCAATTCCATATGATACAGTACCAAGAATTTTTGTTAGATCAACTGAATAAGAAACTTTCTTCTCCTGAACCCTTAGACCGTAAATCCCTTCAGGATTTGGTACATAACTCACAACAGGTCAGTAATCATTTCTTAAAATGTGGCTATGATGCACTGGAGGCTTCATTTAGATCGGCTATGACTGGGGCAGTTATTCATAGGCATGCCTGGCTGAAGGAGCAATCTTTGCCAGACCATGTCAAAACTAAACTCCTCGATGCTCCAATGGAGAAACAAAATTTATTTAGCTCCCCTGCACAGGAGATTCTAAAAAAAGGTGGAATAAAAAGCAAAATCTGTGCAAACAGTTAAAGATTTCCTGCAAGTTCAACCACCGAGGTTCAGCAGAAACTGGCCTACAAAGAATTGGTCCTTTCCAGACTCGTCCAGAGCACAGGGAGGCAGGAACAGGCGCCCTAGAGGCAGAGGTCAATCGAAGGGCCCCTACAGAGGCCGTCAGTGGCAGCCTGCCAACCAGAGGAGTAGTGCAACAGCTACAACTACAACCACTACTACAGGACAGACCCAATGACTTGACTCTGACTCCGCCTACCAGGGATCAACTGGAAGCACCCTTGGGCGGAAAACTGGCTTTATTCTCAAAAAACTGGCATTGCATTGCAAAGAATACATGGACATTGCAAATTATAGACAAAGGATACAGGTTTCACTTCCACACTTTGCCAAAGAGAAGCGGAATGCCAAACCTTCCACCAAACCAGAAGGCAGAGGCTTTCAGACAAATCAGCAAATTACTCCAGATGAAAGCTATAGAAAAGGTACCATGTACAGAACAAGGCCAAGGATTTTACTCCAGGCTATTCCTTGTACCAAGAAAAGAAAACCAATGGAGGCCTATTCTCGACCTGTCCGCACTGAACACTTATCTGATTGTGCCAAAATTCAAAATGCTGACCCTACAGCAACTTCTTCCCATGTTCATAGGTTCATAGGTTCATACTAGGCTATCTGCCCTAGGGCATTTATAAGCCTAGCCAGAGTGTGTGTGGCTTTTACCACCCCTTAGGATGAGAATACTATACCCATTAGTTTGCTGTGCCTCTGTCCAGCAGTGACACAGAGATGATTCCCGGGGTAAACCTACGATCTCCCATCCACTCGTCAAGATTTCTCTTGAACAGAGTCAGTGAGGGGCTCTGCCTCACATGGACTGGGATTCTGTTCCATAGTGTAGGGAGTCTCTGGGTGATGAATCTGTCCCTCCAGCATGTCCTATTTATATCCGTGTTGAGGTTTAAGTCTCTTGCTCTCGTGGCTCTGGTGGATTTGTATTTTTTGAGGTGGAGCATGTCCATCAATTCTGGGTTGGACATGGCCTTGTATGTCAGGCACAGATCACCTCTGAGCAGATGGTATGCGACTGAATAGAGCTGGAGTTTCTTCAGTCGGGCAGCGTATGACATATGTTTGAGCCCCTTTATCCTTTTGGTGAGGAACTTTTGGGGTCTTTCCAACTGCTGCAGGTGTCGGGTAAGGTACATTCCGAATGGGGCGTTGTACTCAATCATTGGTCTGATAAGTGAAGAGTACAGGGGTACAATGACCTCTCCTGATCTGGATGTGAATCCCTTCATTATCAGGTGGGCAATGTAGAAGGTCTTCCTAACCACTTTGGCAATGTGAGTGTCAAAGAGAGGTTACTGTCAACTTGGGTCCCCAGGTCCCTGATAACGTCTTCCGTGTTTAATGGATTACCACCTATGTGGTAATTAGGGGTTACCTTGTTTTTCCCAAAGGGTATGACTATACATTTTTGGCATTTAGCTTAAGGCCATGACTCTGGCACCAGTTATCCATTTCTATGAGACCTCTCTGGAGGATGTCTGTGTCTGATGGAGTGTCAATTATGGTGCCCAGTTTGCAGTCATCTGCAAATTTTGTCAGCCACAATCCCCCTATGTTTGCCTGCACTTCAGAAAAATAAATGCCGAACAAGAGGGGGCCCAGGACTGAGCCCTGTGGGACACCGCTCGTGACCGGCTTAGAGTCTGACATGGCACCAGCAACTCTAACCCTGTGGGTTCTGTCCTTGAGCCAGTTTGCAACCCATCTTGTGACATATGGGTTTACATCTAAGCTGGTGAGCTTTTCTATGATGCCCGAGTGGGGTATTGTGTCGAACGCTTTTGCTAGGTCAAGGTAGGTTGTGTGAACTGCCTTACCCTCATCAATTGCCTTAGTGACTGTTTCAAAAAAGTCAACCAAGTTCAAGAGGCAGGATCTGCCCTTGACAAAGCCAAATTGGGTAGGATCCAGTGTCTGTAGGTCCCCAATGTCTTTATTTATGAGTTCCATTATGATCCTCTCCATAGCTTTGCAGACAAGGCTCATCAAGCTTATGGGCGGTAATTTCAGGGTCCGTAGAAGCACCGCCTTTGTGGAGTGGGACCACAGTTGCCGTCGCCATTCTTTGGGCACGTATCCTGTAGTAAGGCTAAGATTAAACAGCAGCCTTATGTGTGGGTTTAGTTCCTCATTGAGTTTGTAGCACACAGCCGGGGACACCGTCCGTCCCATTGATGCTGTGTTTTTTGCTTTAGAGAGCAGCTCTCACCTGGGCATCTGAGATGTTTGGGAGGCTAGACTCTGGTGGGATAGATATTTCTCTTTTTGGGGAGGGAGGGAGAAATTTGCACTGAACCTGTCTGCCAGTATGTTGGCAATGTCTGTGGGTTCAGTGATTTTGTAGCATTTTGGACTAATTCTGAGCATATCTGGGAGTTTCCACCCAGGTTTCTAACATAGCTAAAGAAGGCCTTATGATTGTCTTTTGTGTCATTAGCGATTTTTCTCTCAAAGTTGGCCTTGGATGATTTTATGAGTGATCGTAGTTTGTGCTAGTAGTGATCAGAGATGCCTTCCCTTTTAGGGATTTTGCTCTGTCATGTAGTAGCTTTCTCCTCTTGTTGTAGAGTTTGTTTATGGCTGGGGTCCACCAGACTGAGCGCCTGCCTTTGGTGGAAAGGGTCTTAATTTTATTAGGGATTGCTTGATCCATACATTCCTGGAGGTGCTTGTAGAAGGCATTTGTAAGGGTTTCAGCAGCGTGGGTTGTGGTTTCCACTGGCTCGGGGCCTTGAAGGATACCACTCCAGTCTTAAGAAGTGTGAAGTTTGCTTTTGAGAAGTTCTTCACTGTGGTCTTTTGCTGGGGTTGGGGGATGTGGATCTCCAGTGAGATTAATTTATGGTCTGATCTCACCAATGAGGGATATACTTCCGTGTGGAGCATTTTGTCCCCATGTTTGTGATGATCAGGTCTAGTATATTTTCTCCTCTTGTGAGAATGGTGACTAGTTGTTCCATAGCATTTGAGTTTATGAACTCCAGGAACCTTTGGGCTAGGGTGTTGGGGCTTGAGTAATGTTCCCAGTCTATGTTTGGGTAGTTGAAGTCACCCAATATGATGGTGTTTGGAGAGACATTCATACTCTCCAGTGTCTTCAGGAAGGCTGTGTGGGTTTCCTGAGTTTGAGAGGGTGGTCTGTAGCATGCTACAAACTGTAGGGCAGTTTTACCTATGGTTAATTGCACCTGGATGGTCTCCGATGCTTCGTGTGTTGCCACTAACCTGGAGGTGTGGGTATCCCCCATGTTTGTGATGATCAGGTCTAGTATATTTTCTCCTCTTGTGAGAATGGTGACTAGTTGTTCCATAGCATTTGAGTTTATGAACTCCAGGAACCTTTGGGCTAGGGTGTTGGGGCTTGAGTAATGTTCCCAGTCTATGTTTGGGTAGTTGAAGTCATCCAATATGATGGTGTTTGGAGAGACATTCATACTCTCCAGTGTCTTCAGGAAGGCTGTGTGGGTTTCCTGAGTTTGAGAGGGTGGTCTGTAGCATGCTACAAACTGTAGGGCAGTTTTACCTATGGTTAATTGCACCTGGATGGTCTCTGATGCTTGCTGTTGCCACTAACCTGGAGGTGTGGGAATTCGTTATGAATATGGTTACTCCCTCTCCTTTTGTGGTTTGGTCCGGATTTTGGGGCCGGAACGCATGATATGAGGTATAACCTGATAGTGCTGGGGTGCTCTCAGGAGCCTTGAACCAGGTTTCAGTCACAGCACAGACATCGATGTTCTCCATACTGAGGAGGGCTTCAAGGGCGTGCATCTTGAGGTTTAGACTTCTGGCATTGAGCAGTATTACCCTTAGTTCTTCTCCATTTTTGTTTTCTAGGGTGGTAAGTTTATAATTTGAGCCTTGCCTAAAAAAGGCACTATGGGGGTGGCAAGAGCCTTTGCCAATATCCAGAAGCCCAGGGGTGACAGGTGCAAGCCCCCTTGCAAAGCAACGTGGCTTGTCAAGCATGTCATCCCAGGCAGACAGACATTGATCCTTAGAATGACACCAGTAATTAGGCCAATTATTAAAGCTGATCATTTTGTCTCTGTATTGTGGCATCATTCTTGGTGAGGGTAGGATACTGCTCAGGGTCAAGGTCATACCGGCCTGGGCTACATAATCTGAGAGCTCCTCTATGTCTCTTTTCATGTAGTCCAGGGAGGTACGTCCCAGGTCGTTCACACCGGCATGGACAATGACTGAGTCATACTTGTACTTGCTGTGGAGTGACCTGAGTGCTTGTGTTATGTGATGATTCTAGCGCCTGACAGGCAGCTTACTGTGATCTTTTCCTTGTTCAGTCTGGTGAGTGGGACGTCAGTGTGTCTGACTATGGAGTCACCTATAACAAGTGTGTCTGGCATTGTGTTTGGCCTTAAGGGCTGTGACTGTTTAGCACACTGACTTTGAGAACTATGTGTTGCATGTCTTATGTCTTGAGGTGGCAGTTGCTTGGGTGTCTGCTTTGGAGGCCTCTGTAGTTTTGGTAGATTTTTGATCAGTGCCTCCGAGTATGTCTTTGTGTGTTTATGTGTTTGTTTTGCAGTTGTGATAGTTCTATGTGAAACTGGGTTTGTGGTGTGCGTGGTTTCCTTCTCCTCCTGTCTGGTCTTGCCAGTCCTGAGTTGAGAGAGCTCAGCCTCCAGTTTGGCTATATAGTTGCATCTCTCACATGTATTTGTGTTTTGTGGGAGAAGGAGTGGGTTGTCTGTGTACATGAGGCAATTCATTGCCTCAAGATGCCCAGATTCACCAGCTGAACAGGAGAGGACGCTAGCAACTGACCCTTCGACATGCTAGAAAAAGTGAAAAAGTTTGCTGTGTAACTGAGTCAGAAGGGACCTATAGGGAAATGGGTACTCAAGGGGATTCTAGGCTAATGTAGTACTTTGTTTAGTATATAAGTACTTTACCTATATAAAAATGCTTTAGGAGCAAGTGCTGAGCTTTTGATATAGAGAATAGACTGTTTAGATTGCAACTAGAGAAGTTCTAAGGGAAAAATTGAAGAGCAGACTTTACGGAGCCAGAAATAGCTTAACCTTGTTTAACCGGCGCTGCCTGATGGTACTCTATGGGCAACTTCACGCTAAATCACGCAAAAGCACGCCAAAGCGGGCTTTATTACAGGTGGCTGAAAAGAGCTAGGAATTGACCCAAAATGGCCAATAGACTACAAGTTTCTGGCTGGAACCACTCCTCTAAGGACAAATAGGCTGCTCAGTGCGCCCCACTGTTGGGCAAGGAGTCTTGGCTGGTAACTCTAGATCTCAAGGAGGCATACCTGCACGTCCCTATTCGACCAGATTGCAGAAGACACCTCAGATTTCTTGCAGGATCAGAGCATTATCAATTCTCAGCATTGCCCTTTGGCTTATCTACTGCACCCAGAGTATTCACGAAATGCCTGGCATCAGTAATTGCACATTGCAGACTTCAGGGAATTCAAATTTATCCATACCTGGATGACTGCCTAATACAAGCGGACAACAAGAAAAAATTGTTAAAGGACTTGGCCTATGCCATACACCTGCTACAGACCCTGGGATACACAGTCAACATCCAAAAGTCAAGACTAGTACCATCCCAAAGGATAACCTTTTTGGGTGCGGAACTGGACACAATCACCCAGATGGTTTTTCTCACAGAAGAAAAACAAAAACAACTTCCAAATTACTTCATGACTCTGACAAGACAAACTCAGTTTACTGCAAGGAAAGTCCTGCAGGCCCTGGGTAACATGGCATCCTGCATAATTTTAATTCCGCATGTCAGGCTGCATATGAGGAAATTACAATGGTACTTAAGGTGTGTATGGTCTCAACACAGTCACAGTCTAGAAACCATGATACCAATCATTCCATGCCTTCAAAAGGAATTCTTGTGGTGGGCTCAGGCCTGCCAGACCAACAGAGGGTTGCATTTCAGCAAGCCAAAAACAAGGCAGACCATCACCACGGACGCCTCAGGTCGAGGATGGGGAGCACACATGGAGGACAAACGTATCCAAGGCCTATGGCCTCATGGGCAGCTAAGCATGCACATAAACCAAAAGGAAATGCTGGCAGTGAGGCATGCAATCGAGGCATTCAGACCCTTCCTCCAACAAGGACATCTGTTAATAAGGACAGACAACACCACGGTCATGTGGTATATAAACAAACAGGGAGGCACACATTCCTACCCTCTATGCCGGATGGCTATGGATCTGTGGAATCTATGCCTGAATCTCAATATCCAGCTGCAGGCACAATTCGTACCAGGAAAAGAAAATGCACTAGCAGACAGCTTAAGCAGAACTACCATGGATGCACACGAATGGATGCTGCATCCAGACATCTTCAAACTCATAACAAAGACATGGGGAATGCCAGAGATAGATCTGTTTGCCTCCCCACTCAACCACCAACTGAAGACATTCTGCTCAAGGGCTTACCACCCACAAGCATGGAGGGTGGACTCTCTCTCTTTCATCTGGAATGCCCTAACAGTATATGCCTTTCCACCTCTCCCACTGATCTACAAGGTTCTACTGAAGATCAGGGAGGAGCAGCCAAAAGTGATACTAATAGCTCCGGACTGGCCAAGACAACACTGGTACCCACTACTGAGAAGCATGTCTCAGGCAAATTCATGGCCTCTTCCCCTATGGCCTCTTCTTCTAACACAGAACAATTTCAAGACCCTGCATCCCAACTTGAAAACATTGCAGCTAACTGCCTGGAAAATTCCTTAAATACCAACCAAACTGGTTTATCTCAGAGGGTGAAGGACATTATCCTGGAGGCTCGCAGACCTTCCACAAGGAAGACATACTCAGCTAAATGGAAGAGATTTCTCATTTGGAGCACACCAAAGGGCACAGATGTCACAGTGGCATACCTAGCACACATCCTAGAATACTTAGCAGAATTGTTCCACAAGGGCCTGTCTTATTCTTCCATTAAGATTCATGCTTCAGCAATTTCAGCAGAATACAATATGGATCCACCTATCTTCTCACACCCTCTTCTCAGGCAATTTTTGAGAGGGATCAAAAATGTTAAACCTCCAAGAAGACCCCCACTACCTGCATGGGATCTCAATTTTGTGCTGGAAAAACTGACACTACCTCCTTTTGAACCAGCAGCATCAGCAGACCTACAGTTTTTATCCTGGAAAAACTGCATTCCTTCTGGCAATCACTTCAGCAAGAAGAGTATCTGAGTTACAAGCATTAATGGCAGTACAGCCTTTCCTTATTTTTCACCAGGATAGAGTGTCACTAAGAACCAATCCTACTTTCATGCCAAAGGTAGTATCTAGGGTATCCTTGAACCAAGCTATTCATTTGCCTACGTTCTTCCCTAACCACAGAACAAAGGGGAAAAACTTTTGCACACCCTGGATATACACAGACAACTACGCTACTATTTGGACAGAACGAAAACTAGCAGAAAAACTGACCAACTTTTTGTAGCATATGCAACTGGGGTGCAAGGAAGGGCAATTTCCAAACAGACAATTTCAAAATGGATAGGAAATTGCATTTGTTTTTTGTTACTCCTTTCATGGAAAGACAGTTCCTGAAAACATCAGGCCTCACTCCACAAGGGCCACAGCCACCACTACAGCTTTCCTACGAGGGGTGGCTACCAAGGACATTTTAGAAGCTGCTACTTGGAGCTCCGTGCATACATTTGCCAAGCATTACAATCTACCTCTATACTCCAGATCCCGAGCAGGGTTTGCAACTGCAGTGCTGCAGGGGATCTTAACTACACCATCTTTATCTTAGTACCTCCTCCCCCAGATTGGCTATGGTATTCTACCCATATGTTATGACTGCAGATGCATCCTTGAAGGACATAGTACAGTTTTGTACCTACCATAAATGTAGATGTCCGATAGGTATGCATCTGCAGTCAGGATTACCCACCCTCCTTCCCCTCTGTGGTATTCCTAGGGTACTTACCCCTCTTTCAGCTAGCTGGGGGAATCTGTTATGGTGTATTTGTTTGTTTATACATGTATATAATTTTCAATTGTTTGGAACTTTTCAGCATTTATCCAAATTTAGCCTTCCTAGAGGGCACCTGGCATCTGGGGCAAGAAAAACTGAGGAAAATGGCGTTGGCTGATGCTTTTATACCCCAGACGCTCTGATGTCGGGGAGGGTGTGACATCAGCCGATGCTGGACCCAGACTTTGGAATCCGGCCGACCGAAGGGCTGCCTGAGGCAGGACAACCCATATGTTATGACTGCAGATGCATACCCATCGGACATCTACATTTATGGTAGGTACAAAACTGTACTTTTCCCTCTCCCAGGGGGTATCTCTCTCTCTCTCTTCTAGTCTGTAAGATATCTCTCTCTCTTCTAGTCTGTAAGATCTCTCTCTCTCTCTCTTCTAGTCTGTAAGACCTCTCTCTCTCTTCAAGGCTGCAAGGAAATCACTGCAGGCAAGTGGATTCTTTCTGTTCTTGAAAAGGAGTACAGAGTGTCTTGCATGTCACATCCCCCTTTCTCTGAAATCTGTCAGCCTCCTCAGAATCAGTTAGTTGTGGTTCTGCTAGTACAGGGAACTACTTTGCCAATTCCCCCTGTCAATACATCAGGGGGTTTTACTCCAGGTTGTTCCTGATCTCCAGAAAACAGGGATCCTGGAGACCAGTGCTGGATCTGTCCTTTCTCAACACTTTCCTCAATTTTTCGAGTTTCAAAATGTTAACTCTCCAGTCTCTGTTTGCTATGATCCTTTCACAGGCCTTGCTAGGTAGGTTACTCACCTACATATCACTATCCATCCTCAGTTCAGAAAGTTTTTTGAAATTCTGTTTTTCATCAAGTTTTCATTTCTCTGCTTTGCTCTTTGGTCTTTCTTTGGCCCCAAGGGTATGCACAAAGTGTCTATCTCCTGCTATAGCTTTCTGTAGACTTCATGAAATCTAAATATTCAGTTATTTGGATATTCTACTTCTTCAGCTCCTTTGCAAAGCTATCTTATGAAGGATTTGGACTTCTTCTTCTCAGTCTAGGATATAATTTGAACCTAAGAAAGCTGTTTTGACTACACCCAAAGCCTGATTTTCCTAGGATGCAGGATCAATACCCTGTCAATAACAACCTTACTTCCTTTGGACAAGTATCTCTTCTTGACAGAGTTCTTTCAGAACCTTCTGCCTTTGCAATTGACTTCAAAAAGAGAGTTTTTGAGAGTCCTGGGATTCATGACATCAACTATTCCTATGCTTCAGTGACAGTGATATCTCAGGTAAATTTGGCTTCAGCACTGCCACCTATTAGACCTTCAGATGCCTGTCTTGCCCTGCATCAGGAAGGAAATTCTTTGGTGGATTTTAGTGGATTAACAAGATTTCCTTCAATCCAGGGGGACCCTTTTTGGTTCCTCCTCCTTCCCAGGAGCTTTTACATGGATGATTCCAACTTGGCATGGGGAGCCTTTTTCAATAACATCAAGGTCCAGGAAGTTTGGTCTGCCAAGGAGAGGAAAGACCATATAAATGTCAAGGAGATGAGGGTTCTGATTCTGGCTCTCCAGTCCTTGAATCATCATTAGCAACAGGCTCCCTCGGGATATTATTAGACAACATCTCTGTCCTGTGGTATATAAAAAAGCAAGTGGGGACCAAGTCTTATGGTCTTTGCAGACTGACCTTGATGGTATGACAGATTGCTATTCAACATAATATTTTTTTTAGGCAGTTTATGTTCTCTCAGAGAAGAACTCGGTGGCAGACACATTGAGCAGATCTGGAGCAGACCCTCACAGATGGATGCTAATCAGGGAGGACTTCCTGGGTGTTGTTCACTGGTGGGGTATTCCACAGATAGATCTTTTTGCTTCCACCCACAACAGACAATTGAAGCTATTCTGTTCCAGGGATCCATGCTCACAGACCTGAAAGATGGATGCCATGCAGTTTTCTTGGACAGGGAGGCTCCTGTATGCTTTCCTTGTCTGCTTCTGTTGCCAAGAGTCTTCCACAAAGTTATGAAGGACAAGCCAAAAATCATGCTAATGACTCCCTTTTGACTCAGACACCACTGGTTCCCCCTTATCTTCCATTTGTTTGGGGGCAGTTATCACAAGTTACTTCAAAATATGGACCTTCTCACACAGAGCAAGGGCTCTCTCATTCATCTTCATCTCCAAACTGTACAATTAACTCTTTGGGTGATAAGAGTTTTGATTCCTTTTGGGCACCACATTTCTGAAGATGTGCTTCAAGTTTTACAGGAAGCTAGAAAACCAAAAACCAACTACGAGAAAATCTTATGTTTCAAAAAGGAAGATGTTTTCTTTGTGGTGCAAAAAGTAGAGCCAGGACCCTTTTCAGGTGATGATCCCTATTGTTCTCTCTTATTTGTGTGAGTTCCTCAACTCTGGCCTGGCATACTGTTGTATAAAATCTCATTTGTCAGCTATAATTGCCTGTCTGCCTATGAGTCCATCTATTTCTGCATCTTTTTGAGGTGAAACAATTTATGAAAGGCATCCTACACATTAGGTCATCAAAAAGCCTGCTCCTCTTCCTTGGGACTTGAACCATGTTCTGGAGAAACTGACCTTAGCCCCTTTTGAGCCAGCTGCCAGTTTTTTCCCCCTTAAAGCCTTGTACATGGAAATTTGTTTTGTTTTGTTTTTCTAGTTGTCTTGTTAAGTTGCATCTGTTAAGAAAGTTTCTGAGCTGCAAACTTTGATGTCTATTCCAACTTTCCTTGTTTTCCACAGGGATAGGATTACTCTTAGAACTAGTCATTCCATCATGGCTAAGGTGGTTAATGAATTATCTTTGAACTAATCCATCACTCTTCCTTTCTCCTGTCCTTCACCTCAAAACAGAAAGAAAGAATTCTTCATTCATTGATTGGATGTGCATAAGCAGCTTAGATATTACCTGAACTAGACTAAGGACATTAGGAAATCAGATTAGCTATTTTTGCCTTTTCAAGAAAAGAAATTGGGGTTGCCTGTCTCTAAGCAAACAGTTCCTTCCTGGATTTCCAAAGCTATTTTCATTTGCTATTCTCTTCATGGGAAACAGCTTCCCATCTCTAACAGGGCTCATTCTACCAGGGCAGTAGGATCCTCTGGAGGCTTTTTCAAGAGGGTTTGGATTCTAGACCTATCCTTGAGGTGGCTACATGGTCCTCAGTCCATAGTTTTACTACACATTACAAGTTGGATGTATTTTCTAGAGCTAGAGCAGTTTGCTAGGTCTATTCTTCAGGGTTTTTGGAGCACAGCTGTGCTCCTTCTCCCTCCCATTTTTCTTTTTCAGCATTAGTGCTTTCACATCAGTTAGTAATAGTGCAGCAGTGATCCTGGAAGGGCATAGTACAATTGTGTAAGAACTTGCCATAACACTAGATGTTCTACTAATCACAGTATTGCAGTATTACCATCCAAGCCTGTTTCCCTCTTTTGCAGTTATTTTGTCCTTCCTGGCTGAGATGGTCATCTTCCTTAATTTTTCCTTCTCTTTGCAGGACATGTAGTTATGTAAGTAGTTATCTTTCCTTCTGCTTCAGTGTTTGCTCTGGGTCAAGCAAATTCTGAGGTAATTAATTCCGTACATCCCTTATGTACTTTCTGCCTTCAGGCTTAGGTCACAAGTTGGACATATGGCACAAGGAGGGCTCCCAGGCTTAAGTATACTTGACAGGATATCCCACTGTTTAGTTATGTTGCAACAGTGATCTAACATCTACTGTTATGTAAGTTCTAACACAACTGTACTTTCTAAATGATAACTCCCCATTAAGTCATCCAACTTCCTCTCTATGCTGTTTTATGAGCAGTTACATCCCACTGAGAGTTTTTCTCTGTATCGTATGGTATTCCTTAATGGAACAGATATAGGATTATGATATGCCTTTTCTGTTTCTAATATGAAATGTGTAGCCAGGCAGCAAGCATCCTTTGCTGTTATGTACATGGTTGCACTTTTCACGAAGTAGCTGACCTAAGAATTATGTTATGTTTGTACTGCCTAAATCCAACTTATCTTAGACTGGTGTTCACATTTTTTGGGAGAGTTTATTCATTAAAATGTGCTTAGTTTTTATTTTGGCTTTCTGTTGTGCCCATATTCTGGTTTATGAACATTTAAGCAACAAGAGTTGTGAGGGTGGCCTAATGGTTAAGGTGTTTGCCTTACAAACACAAGGTGCAGGGTTTGAGTCTCACAAGGGATAATTGGCTAGGCTTAAAATGGCTCTTAAGGGCAGTTGGCTTAGTACTAACCTATGAATATTGCTTGCTTTGCCACTGGTCATAACTTTCATTGAAACCTTTCTGTTGTTTTGGCCATAAAATGGTGAAACAGTTGTCTGCTGTACCCACAGCAAAGTTATTACAGTAGTTGCACAACCAGCAGTGGTGCTGCAGTACAAAGTGGATTTGCATATAATCTAAGACTAAAGGCTTTTTAACATTTCTGTAGTCTGTTTCACTCTTGTGAGAAATTTAGTTTCATTGGGACTAAAATGGTGCTGGGGCCAGTACAGGACTTAGGAAAATAGCATGCTTTTATTTAGTGCTTGCTAGGTTGTGATATCTTTTGTGCTTTAATAAAGATTACATAATGATTCTTTATTGGTTTTATGGGATAGCTTCCTGGTGGAGGTTACATTTCCTGCTTGTGTCCTTGTAGGGTTTTGCTGGGCAGCTAGTTTCTGCCTACACTCTAAAGACTTGCAGGTGTGTAAATTGGTGATACGCCAAACTGCTAACCCATCTGAATGTTTTGTATGTCCTGTGATGGATTGAGATTCCATCCTGTATTGGTTCCTGGCTTATACCTTTTGCATGCCAGGGTTAGTTTCAGTTCCCCTGCAGCCCTAAATACAATAAAGCATATATTGTATAACCATGACTACATAGAACAACTAATGATCTGGCAACAAGCATTTTTTTGTGTGTCTGCTTACATTTCTACATCATCAGAGTTGTGGTGTCACTGCCAATGACATTAGAAGGGGATGACTTTGTAAAGTAACCACTAGTCACCAAGTGCTCTTCTTTAAATGTCACGTAAGAGTCTGTGTTGGTTTGGAGGGTGATTTACAGATGTCACCTGCCTGACATACCTTATGGCAGGTGAATAACGTCATAATTATTTAAAAAAGACAGTGAGATTTAGAATGTAATAGTTGACTGCTTATCAAAATATTTGTTCTTATGATCTCACTGTCTTTTTAAATATTTATCTTACTGGATAATGACAACTCCCTCTGAGTTTTTGACTACATCAGATACAAACTACTTTAACTTTTGTTCCTTGGCAGTTAAGAAGTTAGCCAGATGGGTATACCCTTTGCTTGACTGTGCAAAGGAAATGCAGACAAGCAATATTCAGCAGGGTTAAAAGAAAACTCTACAGGGGAGGAAATGTTCGATCTTTGGTGTCAGCAGTTTATTTTATAACTTAATGAGTGGGCTGATCTATTTGAACCCTTGCCAGGCATAGTCTATGTCAGTAAGCAAAGTACATGGCATTTTGTTACATAAAAGAGACATACCCTTCATAAAATTTGTAAAGCTAACTGGGAAACTGTCCATGTTTTTATATCAAGTGATACAGGATATATTTTATTTGTGAAACTGTAAGTGCAGAACCATTTCATTAAATTAGTTTTAGACATTTTAAGTTCCAAGATCCTGCTAGTTAGTGTGCACTTTGTATTGATTGGTACTTTCGACTACAGCTCAGGAAAGAATAGAAAACATTTGATATTACAGCACTGTTCTCTTGTTTGTTCTGTGTGGTAATCATGAAATAGGAGCCTGTCTTTCTCATTCCTGAAACTTGTTATTATAAGGACCCTGAGTTGCTAGTGTCAACACTTCGATGTTCAAAAAAAAAAGGAAGAAAGACAGAAATGAAAGGAAGAAAAGAGAGAGGTGATTTAGCAGTGCATTAAATAACCTGAACTATTGAAATAATAAGGGGAGATGAATGGTGCTTGAAAATCTGGTAGGAAAAAGTGATTGCTCTGTGGAGAGCAGGGGGACTGGACGAGTAATGGGAAAGCTGTGCTGGTCTAGGAAGTAAAACAGTAAGGTGGAAGGAGCTGAATGGGGGAGTATTTCCTTAAAAGATATTATGGAGGATGTGTAATCTACTTGGGAAACTGGGACACAGCACCAGTAGTGAGATATTTGCAATAAAAAATTAAGAATTGCGTTGTTTTAAGGCACTTTTATTGAATCATAAATTAAGACAGTAATGTCACAAACTTTTCAAAATAAACCAATAACTTCAACAATGACCTTAGCTAGCACTATGGCCTTACTTCTCAATTTAGTGACACAAGAAATCTTGACAAAAGCAACAGCAATGGGAGACAAAGGCCCAAAAATGGGGAGATATTTTAACTATTGCTCTTATAAACTCAGAAAGTTGCTATAATAATAGATGTTTCATTGTCATGCATTTTTGAAGGATATGACGTCTGAAACGCAAATGTCATGTCATTATGTAGGGACTTCAATCCTCAATGATTTTTCCAGAAAACCACAAATTTTATGAGTAATAGACCATAAATATGAGGGAAAAATCTAGACATTCCGCAAAAATCAGGACAGTTGAGAGGTATACGTAACTCAATTTTAACAAGTTACATAGAAAGTCTGTGTAGAAATTCATCTCTTCTGTGAAATTCTCATCCTTTAAATCTTCCATTTGTACCAACCTTTGGTCAGGCTGGTACTGCAGGAGAGAGGTTTACCAACCCTGGGAAAAATATCTTGGTTTAGCTACATCACATTGATAGACTTACTTATCAAAGTGGATCATAGGTTCATAAGTTAGCATACCTCTCAACTGTCCAGATTTTCGCAGAATTTCCAGATTTTTACCTCAAAATTTGTCTGCTTCTCATAAAAGTTTGGGTTTTCTGGCAAACTAGTGGGATGATATGAGGGATACACTTGGCAAATAATGTTAAACATTTTAGATTCAAACTTTATATCCTTCAGAAAATGCATTTTAATAAACACCATGTTACTGTAGCAACTTCTTACATTTGTAAGAACAATATTTAAAATCTGTCCCTATTTTTGGGCCTTTGTACCCCATTATGTCAGTATTTGCACAGATTTCTTGGGCTAAGAGGTTGAGAGGTATGTATGTTAGTACTAAGCTATCTGCCCTTGCTGGCCATTTTAAGTCTAGCCAAATTTCCCATCCTGTATGTTTAGAATACCCTTTCCACCACCCTTACCACTTCATGGACTAGATTCATAATTCACAAATTGATAATAACTAGGATGATACCATAGATATTTATAAGTCCCCAACAGTGGTATATACCTTTTAGTAGCTGCCTCTGACTATTAGTTAAATTTCCTGTTTCCCATACAAAGTTTTACTTGAATATGGATAGGGATGAACTTTGCTTTATGTGGTCTGTTCGTGAGCAGTTGTATCTTCTGTGAGATATAGCTGTCTCTCCAGACTGTTCTTTTGATGTTGTAGAGGAGATTTAGATTCTTGGACTGAGTATTTGTATTGTTGTTTGATTGATTGAATGACTGATGTACAGTAGGTTCATTACAGCTCGGTCAGATGGTGCCTTCTATGCACAGGTTACCACATAGCAGTCTGTAAGAGATGCACTTACAGCAATAGGGTTTTGAGATGTCCATGTAAGGCAAATTGTTTAAGCCGAGTATCCTTTTTGTACGGTATCTCTGTGGGTGTTCCAGCTGCTAAATATGTCTGTACAGATGCATGCAAAAGGGAGCATTATACTCAATGATTCACCTTTTGAGGGCTGAATAGAGGAGGACGGTGACATCCCTAGAACTAGAAGCAATCCGCTTCTTAATATGCTGTACTATGTAGAAGTACACATGTTAATTGAAAGTTAAGCTACTGTCTACACGTGTTCCAAAATTCTGAATGACTGAGTCAACTCTTAGGAGTGTATTCTCAATGCAGTAGCTCTCCAGGTGGAGCTGGCTTAGCAAAGGATATGGTAATGCATTTTTTGGCATTTAGCTTTAGTCTATGATTCTGGCACCAGTTATTTGTTGGGGATAAATCCTTCCCGCAGGATGGGTAAGTCCTTTGGGGATTCTAGAATTGCACCTAACTTGCAGTCATCTGAAAACTTGGTCAGCCAGAGACCTTTAGTATTGACTTTAACTTCAGAGAAGTAAATGCCAAACAGGAGATGTCCCAGAGGATTAAAATCATCTCTCTACATCTGACAATTTCCATGGTTTCTTTTTTTATATATATAAATTTAACTTTTTTATGTAAACTCTTACCCTCACTGCTAAACATGTCCATATATCTTTATAGTTTGAATAGTGCAGAATAGGCAATTTCCACAGCTTTGAAATAGCTTTCTTAGCTACTTTCATTATAACAAATAAAAGATGCTTCCCTCTTAATCTAATTCTGAATTTCTGTCAGTCCCTAGCAAGAATAGTACCAGTGAGCATAAAATTTGTTTTCTAAACACTGCAATTAATTACTCTTACAATTCCATTTTAAAATTCCCAAAAGTGCTGACAATCCCAGAATGTATGATGCCAAGTGCCCTTCACTTGGTCCTCTCACTTTCAACAAACCATACTTAGCCGAGGGAACATATGGCTTAACCTCAGCAGAGTATAAAAATATTCATGTAGACATTGCCACACAAGCAACCTAAATGTTCTGCTTTTATTTGCAAATCTATCAAGGCACTAGATCTGTTGCTAATACTTGCACAAGATCTGCGTATTTAACTCATTTTCACAATTTTGTTTCCAAGTAATAGTTTTTACCCTATCCATCTGCCAGTATGCTTTGTGACACTTATTTATCAAGTTTTTCAACATAGTAGAATCTCTGCAATCATCAATTATCAAATTCTGAAATAGGGACAATCCTTGCTGCTCTTCAAGGTAAATTTGCACTTTCTTAGCCTTCTGGATCATTTTGTCATAAGTTATTTCCTTTAAATAAAATTATATCTTGGCTTCTTGCCAAATTGCCCATCTATGGTTTGTCCAAATTTGTTCCCAGAACCTTATTTTAGTCCTCTTTGCCTGCCAATTTTTAAAAGCCATAAAATAAACAAACTGAGTAATGTAAAAAGGAATTTAATAATGACAAAGCTTTCAGGTCAAAAACCCTTCATCAGTGTTCATGACATCTCCTACTACAAAATATGTTATACAAATTCAAATAACTCACAGCCAATCTCAAGAAGTAACTATCTTAAAGACAGCTTACAAAAAAAATCACATACACATTCTATAGAATAAAATGTATTCCTATGTGTTAAAATTTTCATTTATATATATATATATATATATATATATATATATATTTACACATATTTTTATTATTAATTAATTAATTAATTTTTATTTTCTTAATGTAAACAATTCTGTCTGTGTTTCAATACAGGTTTAATGGATGCCATCTGGTTTAAGCCTGGTGCTTGATCTGCACACAATATTAAGATTCACTTATATTCAGCCATTTCTAACTTGTTATTAAAATCACCTCTCCTGATTTCCTTAGTAACATGGTCTATAACCCTAAATGTAAAGCAGTGAGATGAATCAGTTTCATTAACGTGTTTAGCTAAAGCATTCAATAAGACATTATGTCTAATGTTAAAATTATGCTCTATAATTCTATCCTTAAGTCTCCTGGCTAACTTTCCAACATAGAAACCATTACATTGTTTGCATTTTGCCAAATAAATAATATTAGTAGAGCTACATGTTGCACTCTTTTTTAAAAGCCATCACCAGATGCATACCAATTTTTGACTCCCCAATGGGGAACATAAAAGTCTTCCAAGGTCTAAGCAAATCTTTATGAAGGAATGCCATGAGAGAAGCAAATGCAGGTAGACCCCTGATAAGGGTAGGGTACTTCAGTAGAATTACTTCCCACAACCTTTCTGGTAATCTATTACACTAGGCCTCCACTGGATTTATCCTAGTTGTTTTCCACTTTACTTGATAGCCCTTGTGTTGATAACTGGACAAAGATATATAATCACATGACATTAGGGTATTCCCATGGATCAGACAACCCTAATCCCCCATGGTCTTTTGAAGCAGTTAGCTTATCACAAAATCCTAGAGCTTTCGTCATCCCAACTGTAATGTAACAGTATTTCTTTAAGTGGCCAATTTTGCAGAATCCACTCTGGTGAAAGAGTGAAACAAATATAACCATAGAGGCAACAAAAAATGTGATACTGCCTGTATTCACCAATCGAAATCTAGTGGAAGATTTTGTTGTCTTCTAAAATCAATCTTTATTCAATACAGTAATTTTGTATAAATTTTAGTTGCCAACGTATTATTTATTTATTTTTACATTTGTTAACCGGGTTAGTCTGGAGCATTAATAAATAAAAACAAAGCTCCTGAAAAACGCCACAAATGGACAATTATTGATTAGCGCTTTCATTCACAATAATATAATGAACTTCATCAGATAACAAACCCTTCCAAATTAGTGATTTAAATAAGACTAAAACAGCACACCATGTAATGTAGCAATGCATTCATAACATCACCAAACATTAATAAAATCAAACGCATAAAAATGTAACATAATATTAATTATAATATAATAATGTTTAAAAATCAAACATTGTTTTCTCATAAAACTTAAAATTTCATATTTCTGAGAACCAATAAACTATTAATTGATGTCTTCTCATTTAAATCAGGTGTATTAGTTGTATCCAAATAAAATTGCCAGTATAGTTCACGGGCTTCTAAAATTGCCTCCCAATTACCTCCCCTGTCAAAAGTGGCAACCTTCCCTAGAATAAAAAATGCCAACTTTTAAAGGCTACACATTTAATAAATGTTTATAAAGTACCTTTGTAGAATCATTTTAGAAATGATATAATCATGTTGATAAATCCTATTCCTCAGAGCCCTCTCCGTTTTACCCACATAAAAGGCTGAACATGTTAAACATGTTAATGTTAGTACTAAGCGCTGTTGCTCTATTTCATCTTGTGATTCTGGCAGCCCTGATGATTCATTAGACAGCATTGCTACCATGTGGCTGTCTCGGTCCCACATATTATTAGTAAATTGTACTGATTTCTTCACTAACTTATTTTACAGGACATCAGTGAGGAATTAAAAAAGTCCATTGCCTAAGCAAGAGGTTTTAGCAATGTTATTATGCCTTAAATTACAGAATTTAACTGTTACCACTAGACCACTACAGGTGAATAGCCAATTATGCTGCACCCCATACCAGAAATCTAGAAATTTACAAATTGCATTTTTGACTGTCATGTGGTTGATGACAGGGAAGGGTAGGCTGGTAGGGAATGGTAGGCAGCCCTTGATGCTTTGGTGGCTTCATCATAGTGCTGGAATTCCATATGGATCTCATCAACATAGTTGGAAAGATCAAACCTACTGTCAGACTGCATACAAAATTCATTCCTGCTAGAAGGACTGATCCAGTGTGGTGAAGTCTGGATATCTTGGAAGCTTTTAGTAGTACGTGTAATCAGTTGAAGATACTGTTGTTCTGCACATGTGTGGTTGGAGTAGAAGCTAATATCATATATATTAGAGGAAACATGAAGGTGCAGAAAAATGGTAGCTGATGGAATGCATGCATACATCTCAACAACCCAAATGACATATAGCCCACAAAACTCAGTATGCTACTCAACTACAGCCCATAAGGCATAACGTACCCAACACTTTAGTCATAGGTGACTCTATAGTCAGGCACACTGATGTACCACTCACCAGGCTAAACAAAGAGAAAGTTACTGTCAGCTGCCTGTCGGGTGCCAGGATCCACCACATAATGCACACGCACTCCGGTCACTCCACAAGTACAAATACGACTCTGTCATTGTCCATGTTGGTGTGAATGACCTAGGTGTGCCTCCCTGAACTACATGAAAAGAGACATGGAGGAGCTCTCCGATCTTGTAGCCCAGGCAGGTAAGACCCTAGCCCTGAGTAGCATCCTGCCATCACCCAGAATGACACCACGGTAGAAGGATAAAATGATTGACTTCAACAACTGGCTAAGCTTCTGGTGTCATTCTAAGGGAATCCATTATCTATCTGCCTGGGATGACATGATCGACAGACCACAATGCTTAGAGATGGCCTGCACCTGTCACCCTTGGGATTCTGGATACTGGCAAAGGCTCTTGCCACCCCTGTAGTGCCTTTTTTATGCAAGGTTCAAATGACAAATTCACCACAGTAACAGGTACAAGCAAGCAAAATCTGAGGGTAATGCTACTCAATGTTAGAAGTCTAAACCTCAGAATGCACTCACTCGAGGCACTCCTTAAAATGGAGAACATTGACATCTGTGCAGTGACAGAGACCTGATTCAAAGCTCCAGAGAGCACCCTTGCATTACCAGGCTATAATTCATACCACACCTTTCGGCCACCTAACCCGGACCGAAACACTAAAGGCGGAGGCATGTTCATATTCATTAAAGATATCCGCACCTCCAAGCTAGTTGCTCAGCATAATGCATCCGAGATTATCCAAGTTCAACTAACTCTGGACAAGACTGCACTCCAGATTGTAGCTTGCTACAGACCCCCCACCATGCCCCAGGATTCCCTCTCCTCTTTTTTTGATACACTGGAAAATATTAGGGTACAACCCAACACTCTAGTAATGGGTGATTTCAACTACCCCACTATTAACTGAAAAAACTACTCATGTACCAGCTCTTTTGCTCAACGTTTTCTGGAATTCATAAATTCCAACACCTTGGATCAACTTATCCACACCCCCACCAGGGGCAGCAATATCCTAGACCTGGTCATCACCAACATGGGTGAATGGTGTTCCACACCAGAGCTCAATTCCTCGTTGGTCAGATCCGACCACAAGCTAATCACCCTAGACATCCACATCCCGCCCCCACCCCCCATTAGGAAAACCACCATAAAAATGTCTCCAAAGCCAACCATGCTTCTTAAGACAGAAGTGGCAAACTTCTCGACACCCATGCAGATGGACAATAGAGGTATGACTGCTGAATCCTGCACAAATGCACTTTATAAGCACTTACACGAGTGCATGGATCTTGCTATCCCTAACAGAACCAAGATGCTATCCTCCAAAAAAGGAAGCCAATCTGGTGGTCTTCTGCCATAAACAAACTCTACAACAGAAGAAAGAAACTGTTGCAAAAAAGAGTAAAATCCCATGATTGGAGGAACTGCCTGGTCAGGCTTAATAAGAAGCTGAGATCTCTCATAAAATACTCCAAAGCTAGTTATGAAAACAAAATCGCCACTGATTCTAAAGACAACCACAAATAATTTTATAGCTATGTCAATAATCTCAATGGCAACACTCAGATCTGCTCTGAGTTACAGCACAATGGCACTAAATATACAGAACCAACTGATATTGCCAACATCCTGGTAGATAGGTTCAGTGCTAACTTTACCCCCCCTCTCACCACTTAAAGGGCCCATCTCTGTACCGGAAGAATGCATAGTTCCTGTAATTACAGCTGCACAGGTAAAAACCTCACTTTCCAAAGCCAAGAACACAGCATCCATGGGACCTGACAACATCCCAGGCTGCCTTCTACACGAACTACAGAATGAATTGGCACCCCATCTAAATACCATGTTCAGTCATAGCCTTACCTTAGGCTTTGTGCCCATTGAATGGTGCACCGCAACAGTTATCCCACTCCACAAAGGGGGAGCCATGACAGAACCCGGGAACTACTGCCCCATTAGCCTGATGAGCCTGGTATGCAAGGCCATGGAACGTATCATCATGGAACTCATAAACAAAGACATTGGAGATCTCCAAACTCTGGACCCCACACAGTTCGGGTTTGTAAAAGGCAGATCATGTCTCCTAAACCTGATAGACTTCTTTGAAGCAGTCACCAAAGCCATAGATGAGGGTAAGGTGGTTCACACAGCCTATCTAGATCTCGCCAAGGATTTCAGTACAATCCCCCACTTTGGAATTATAGATAAACTCACTAAACTAGGTATAAATCCCTATGTCACAAGATGGGTTGCTGGCTGGCTTACTGACAGAACACACACTGTGAAAGTAGCAGACTCCAAATCAGACCTCAGACCAGTGACAAGTGGAGTACCACAGGGTTCAGTCCTGGGTCCTCTCCTGTTTGGTATCTACTTCTCTGAAGTACAGGCTAACACAGAAGGTTTTGGCTAACTAAGTTCGCAGATGACTGCAAACTAGGAGCCATAATCGAATCTTGTAACAATGTGGACATCCTACAAAAGGGCTTCACTGAGACAGATGCCTGGTGTCAAAGCCATAGCATCAAACTCAATGCCAAAAAGTGCATTGTCATTCCCTTTGGTAAAAACTTTGCACCCATGAACTACCACATAGGCGGTAGTCTACTTAACACTGAAAGTGTGATAAGAGACCTTGGGACACAGGTGGACAGTAGTCTTTCCTTTGATAATCACATTGCCACAGTGGTCAGGAAATCCTTCTATGTGGCACACCTCATCACAAAAGGTTTCTCATTCAGAAAAAAAGAGGTCATTGTTCCCCTCTACTCATCACTCATTAGACCCATTATAGAGTACAATGCTTCTTTTGGTATGTACCTCACAAGACATCTACAACAACTGGAAAGGCCGCAGAAATACCTCACAAAGAGGATTACTGGCCTCAAACAGATGCCCTACACAGACCGTCTCAAAAAACTCCAGCTTTACTCCGCTGCACATCGCCTACTCCGAGACGATCTCTGCCTAACATACAAAGCTATGTCATACCCAGACCCAAGAAAAAATAGAGACTTCCCATACTCTGGAACAGACTACCTATCTATGTCAAACAGAGCTCATCATTAGCACTCTTCAAGAAAAGTCTTGATGATTGGATGGGAAATAGGAAATTCACCCCAGGGATCACTTCTGTGGCTCTGCTTGACAGGGGCACAGGAAAATTATTTTTTTGGGTGGTGAAAGCCAAGGTACCTTTTTGGCTGGGCTTATATAGGCCCTAGGGCCAATAGCCTAGTACCTACCTATGAACCTATGAACCTAAATGTTCTGATTTTTGCCTCATATTTTTGGTCTGTTCCTCATAACATTTGTGGTTATCTAGCAAATCATTAAGGATTAAATTAAATAAATAATGAAGACATTTGAGTTTCAGACTTGGTATTCTTCCGAAAATGCAGAGAAATGAAAGACCTGCTATTCTAGCAACTTTCTAAGAGCAATATTTAAAATATGTCCATATTTTTGAGCCTTTGTCAAGGTTTCTTGTGGTAAGAGGTTGTGATGTACATATCCATGCTTTTTTAATGTGCATGAGAAATTGTGTAAATTAAGGAAAAAGGTGATGCTGAAAATAGAGCTCTAGATTTTAGCTTCTATTAATATTGGATAACATTTTATATTTGAATGGAGCCAGTCAATTTGGGATACTGAAAGACCATTAGAATTGTTTGCCAAGGGAGAACAGGGAGGAGTCCATTAGAGATTTGAGGTTGATCACTGAAAATAGTGGCGCTGATATGCTTTTGATCCACATCTGAGAAAATGTAATCTGTGAAATGTGATGAGGTCTAAGACACGAAGATCTTTCCACTTTCATATCACAAGTCGTAGTGGTCCCTCTACTAACACCTTCAAAGTTTTGGAAGGAATGCAAACACTGCACCTGTGACCTAACCTGACACATTACAAATCATCCCTAGAACCATTTACCTTTACTAGCACATCATACTTAACCTACAGCAGCCAATGTGCTGTCTTTATTTTAAACTAGTCATTTGGCATCTGTGCTCATATATTCCTAATTTTCTTATACGTTTCATTGTGTTCTTTACTCTTCTGTCCTCTTCACCACCCTTCTTTGCCTTTCCTAATCTCCTGAAATATTATCACCAGCTGCATTGATACTTTTTCTCCTCTCTGTTTCTACATTTTCCATCTGTTGTAGTTTTAATTGTACCAGCTTCCCTATTTATATCCTACTGCCATAGTACAGATTATAATAAATCCCTCATACACCCCTGCTCTTTTTTCCAAATTAGTTACTGAGTCAGATTCAGCTGCATCAGATTCAACAGTAGCTGTAATAACCCTTCAGTACTATTTTTGTTATGCAAAGTCCATTCTAATATGTGGTAAAGTTTACCATACCTTTAGAATAAAAGTCCAGTCATAGAAAGGGAATTTTTCGACTTGTTTGAATTAATTCCCTTTCATCGAATAGTGTAGAACTCTATTCTGTGTACTTTCATGTGAAATTGGAGAACAGAAGGATATGAAAATTCCTTTTCCTCACTCGTGTTGTGTGAGCTCAGACTTGGTAGATACACATACCCATGTATATATATATATATATATATATATATATATATATATATATATATATATATAGATAGATATATAATTATATATATATATATATATATATATATATATATATATATATATCATATATGTATATATATATATATATATATATATATATATATGTGTGTGTGTGTGTATGCATATATATGCCTATATATATATATATATATATATATATATATATATATATATATATATATACATATATCAGATTGGAGTGTAGGGGATACAGTCTCTCACATGGGGGTGCAGGGCGGCTTGCCCCCTGCAAAAGCACTTGCTTTTTTTTTTTGGGTTGTCAGCTATATGTTCCATTGATATGGTTTTTGAGAGAATGTGTCTTGACAAACTGTTACAATGAAAGAAAATATATTCAACATGAGTATTACTTCACATTATACTGAACTAAACTGCATGCTGATTGTTAATGCATTTGTTTTTAACTTTTTTGACCTCCCTCGCACTTGACCATCAGTTGACCCAAAAGCCCCTCCTTGTTCACCAGGTCTACTTAACCAGGCAACCCCTTCCCCTCACTTTCCCTGACATAATTCATGGCTAGTGAGGAGTATGAGGTATTAAGTTCCCACCCTCACATACACACACATAATGAATACACGATGGAAGTGCTGATGTAATATCCTGTCTTCATAGTAGCTGAGCCCATGCCCTGTCTCCTCAAAGGTAACACCCCTGAATGTCTCTAACCTCCTCCTGAAATCATCCATGAAGTGCAGCTGTGCACATGCCCCTCTCACCAGGAAGGGCGTGCCCATCTTCATTCCCAGCACCTCAGATGTCTGAGCTACTATTTGATCACTTGGGCCGTAGACAGGGTTTTATCTCTCTATGCCACAGCACCAGCTTTTAGACTTTCATTGCATTTGTTAGCAATTTCTCTTTTGCTCTATATTCTAATGAGTATGCCATGTGTGATTTTTTTTTTTTTTTTACTGTCATGCTGTATTGTGGAGCTTACCTCCCCTCTATATGCTGTGCGACATGGCAAACCTTCATTGAATTCTGGTAGTGGATTTGACTGGAAAAAGTCCCACAGTATTTGGGAAGTTCTGCACTTATCAGAGCAGATTTGCAGAATATATAACATAGTACTGAAGCACATACAATGTATCAAGTACTCAGCTTGGTAACTGTCCTATTCCTCTTATCCCCTATTCCCTCAACAGTATCAAGTACTCATCGTGTTAATTGTCCTATTCCTCTCATCCCTTATTCCCTGGATTTGTACACCACAGTGATTGCCTGCACCTGGCTGCACCTCAGTATGTGGTGCAGCAACTTCTGTCAGCTAGTGACATTTGGTTTAGGTTCGATAATTGCTATTCCCTGCTGTCTGTTTCTGGACTGTGGTTGATTGATTGCCATCCTACCAAAACTGTATTATTACCGTGGCTGGTTGCTTTCTGCCCTGCTATATTGCAGCCATTCTTTAGATGATTGTTTACTGACTTGCTGTATTGTAGCCTTGCTGTGATATTGCCACACACCTTGCTGCATTACTTCTAGATGTTTTTTGTGCTTCACTGTTGCAGTCATCACATTTGGGTTATCCCTGCCAGGGTAGCCCTCGGCCGGCCCAAATATCAGAGGCTTAGTATTTCTGCGCCCATTGCTGTCGCTTCAGGACTGACATCAGGTCGTCAGTAGTATAAAGTTAGGCAGCCGACGCCATTACATCAGTCTTTCTTGACATGGAGCCCGAAGCAGAAGCAGCTCACATGAGTGCCAGTCGGCTGCTACCTGAGTTTCATCTTCCGAATTGAAGCTGAAGTCTTCTAAAGCTAAATACCCTGTTGGGGTTCCATTTTTCTTGCACTAACCAATGTAAAAAAAAGTTAACAATTGTCTGACCTGTGGAAAGCAAATACCACACCGAGACTTTCATTCTTACTGCGTCACTTGCTTAGGCCCAGACCATGACGTTCCCCACTGTCACTTTTTTGCTTTGTTCAACAACAGAATTATATGTCGCCGGGCCCTTATTGTAGCTAGATATAGTCGCTTACAGTCCTCGATTTCCGATATGGCTTCAGTAAGCCATCCGACAGCAGATTTTCTGAAAAAAAAACGTAAAAATAAAGACAGAGACAGACCGCATAGGTCCAAACCTACTGACGACGCTCTCATTAAGCTAGTCATCAGTTCTCTGGTCCTCAGTGAGGTGCTTTCGCAGCCCCTGATTCCCACTTCTGTGAATTCACAGGCCACTACCGAGACCCTTTCGGAACCCAGTATGCTGCAAAATTCTTCTTCAACTAAGAATCCTGCGGTCATCTCTACCTTGGATGGGTCCGGAGCCACTGAGCAGGCACCAGCTTTCGAGGAAGTCCTTCGCAGTACCGATGCTTGCCACTAACCGACTTCATTCACGACTACCGTTCTTTCGAAAACTACCGAGTTTCTTAGGCCCAGGTTACGAACCACACCCAGGAAACTGACGACCCAATCTCAGGCACCTGCTTCCTTGTCACAAGTCTCAAATGCTTAAAATGTTGGAAGACCTTATCATGCTGATCAGGGAAGCCAAGCTACCCCTTCCAAAAGAAAGAGATCTGTCCCCTGTAGTTTTGTCTGAACAGGAGTCCGATGACTCTGATGCATCTAAGTATGAAGACATGCAACCCCTCTCTGCTTATGAGGATTCTAATGCAGATGATTCCATTCCTTCAGCCTCTCCCCCAGAGGATTTTTCCTTTGGTGAAACCTTTCACACCTTAAGGGAACATTTCCAGTGGGAAAGTCAGGACTACCCTCAGTCTAAAAAGAGACTCAGGAAATTCTTAGATCTTCCACAGCACAGATCTGTGGCCGTCCTCCCAGTCATGGATGTTATGGAGGATGTTTTCCTGGAATCCAGCATGACTCCTGACATCCTCCCTCCTGCATCCGGAAAACCAGACAGGTATTACGGAGTCCCTGACTCACACAAATTTCTTTTTAAAAATCCTACTGCTGACCCTGAGGTAATTTCTCAAGGGCCTAAAGGAATTAAAGCAACCTCTGCTAAGAATCCCACCCCCTCCGATAGGGATTCCCGAGTGCTAGACAGATGGGGTAAAAAAGTATACACCTTAGCTACTCTTGCTATCAGAGCACTAAATTGTCAGTTCCATATGCTAAAATTTCAACAACATAGCCTGGAACTCCTCAAAGAAAAAATGTCTTCCTTTCCTGCTTGTGCAGAATCTAAAGAGTTACAAGAGTTAATGCATTCTGCAAGTCAAGTAACTGAACACACCTTGCACTGTGGTTTTGATGCCCTAGAAGCTTCTTGCAGGGTGCCTCACAGCAAGAGGTTCTCCAGTTTGATCCTCGGCTGGAGTGCCTTCTGTGTGGAGTCTGCATGTCCTCCCTGTAGTCGCGTGGGTTTCCTCCGGGTGCTCCGGTTTCCTCCCACATCCCAAAGACATGCTGTAGGTGGATTGGACACTCTAAATTGGCCCTAGGTGGTGAGTGTGTGCATGTGTGTGTGTTCTGTGGAAGGTTGGGCACCGGGCTGGCAACTCGACACTGTAAAACTCCATTGCCAATCATGAGCCGACAGGTGATCCGCTGTGGCGACCCTTAACTGGGAAAAGTCGAAAGAAGAAGCTTCTGGCAGGGCAGCAGTCACTGGTTCTGTCCTTAGAAGGCATGCATGGCTTAAGGACCAGCCCTTGCCAGACTACGTTAAATCTAAATTGTTGGATGCCCCCTTGCACAAAGACAACTTATTTGGCACTAAGGCAGGAGATGGAAGAAAAAGCAAAATCTATGCAGACAGTTAAGGATTCCTTCCAGGTCCAGCCACCCAGGTTCAGCAGGCATTGTATCTCCAAGCACTGGCCCTTTCCTGCTCCCACCAGGACAGTTCAGCCCAGACTCCGGGGAACCAGACCCCACAGACAGCAGCCACAGGGAATGCAGAGATCTAAGCAGTGGACTACCTCCACTTCAAAACCAGGGAGTTCTAAGCCACCCCTTATGGTAAGAACTCACAATGACTCTCCTCCCCCACCCCCTCCCTCTGCCCACCTCCACTTACCCCTAGGAGGAAAACTCTCCTTTCATGCAAACACCTGGGCCACCATTACCAGTGACCGCTGGGTTCTCAACATAGTGTCCCAGGGATACAGATTTATTCTCCACACCCTTCCAACTCCGAAAGGGTTCCCAGATCTACCTCAAAACCAATGGGCAGAGGCGCAAAAGCAAGTCCTTTTCCTGCACTCCATGAGGGCAGTAGAGCACGTTCCTGCAGAACAGAAAGGCCAAGGTTTCTACTCCAGACTTTTTCTGGTACCCAGGAAAGAGGGCAACTGGTGCCCCATCCTTGAGCTAGCCATTCTAAACACCTTCCTGGTGATCCCAAAATTCAAAATGCTCATCCTCCAGCAGCTGCTTCCCATGCTCTCCAAGGATGCTTGGCTAGCCACCCTAGACCTAAAAGATGCCTACCTCCACATTCCTATCAGGGAATCATGCAGGAAATATCTCTGTTTCAGGGCAGGATCTTAGCACTTTCAGTTCTCTGCCCTTCCCTTTGGCTTATCTACTGCTCCCAGAGTTTTCACAAAATGTCTGGCTCCAGCCATTGCCTTTTGCAGACAAAGGAATATCCAGATTTACCCATACTTAGATGACTGTCTAATTCAAGCAGACAGTCAGAAAAAGCTGCTCAAACACCTGGCCCTTGCACAGTCCCTACTAACCTCCCTAGGGTACACAATCAATGAAAAAAAATCCAAACAGGTACCCACCCAAAAATTATATTCCTGGGAACAAGCCTGGACACCCAGATGGCATTCCTTACACCAGAAAAGCAAACCTTCTTGGCAGCCTACTTCTCTCAAATAGCCACCAGACCCCAACTATCTGCAAGGAAAATCCTGCAAGCTCTGGAGTTCATGGCATTTTGCATTCTACTCCTTCCATATGCCAGACTGCATATGCGGAAACTTCAGTGGTACCTAAAAAGCCTTTGGTGTCAACACTCTGAAGACCTGGAGACTCTTATACCTATAATACCTTGCCTCAGAAAATATTTTCTTTGGTGGGCAACAGCATGTTCCCTCAACAAAGGACTAACTTTTACACCACCCCACATTACCCAGACCCTCACCACAGATGCATCAGATTATGCCTGGGTTGCACACCTGGATGGCAGGTGCATACAGGACCAATGGAGTCCACAGGAAACCCATCTGCACATCAACCAAAAAGAGGTGATAGCTGTCCAGCATGCCTTGATACCTTTCAAGACCCTTCTCTCCCCAGGGACTCTCCTGATCAAAACAGACAACACAACTATGATGTGGGATATCAACAAGCAGGGAGGGACTCAGTCCTACCCTCTATGCAGGCTGGCTATGACCCTTTGGCACACAGCCTCTGCCATGCAACTCCACCTGTTAGCACAATTCCTACTGGGTTCTCTCAACTCTGTGGCAGATCACTTAAGCAGAAATCTTCTGGACCCACATGAGTGGCAGCTTAACAGAAGAACCTTCGCCCTAATAACTCAGAAATGGGGCACACTGAAGGTTGACCTATTTGCCCCCTACACCAACCATCAGCTCAGCAAGTTCTGCACCAGGGAGCATCACTGCATGACTTGGAAAGTGGATGCCCTGTCCTTCCCCCTGGGTCAATCTATAGGTCTGTACTTTTCCTCCACTACCTCCCATCCCCAGGGTACTGCTCAAAATAAAGGAGGAAAAACCAAGGACAGTTCTTATAGCTCCAGACTGGCCTCACCAGCAGTGGTACCCCTTGCTGCGCAGCCTGTCCCTTCTGCCACCTTGGCATCTCCCTCAGATTCCAAACCTCCTGACTCAGAGGAAAAGGGAATTCATGCATCCCCAATTCCAGGCACTCAGTTTGGCAGCTTGATTTATTCCCTAAACCCCGATCAGTCTGCCAACCTCAGCAAACAGGTTCTAGATGTTGTACATGAGGCCAGGCGCCCTAGCACTAGGAAGTCTTATGCTGACAAATGGAAAAGGTTCTGCATCTGGATTCAGGCTAAGGGAGCCAATATGGCACAGCCCTCCCTCCCTCTCATCCTAAATTACTTAGCTGACCTGCTGCACAGTGGACTCTCCTTTTCCACTATTAAAATTCATGCCTCTGCTATCTCTGCTCATTTTCCCACTGAGCAGCCCCTTTTCACACACCCTCTGATCAAATAGTTCTTAAGAGGGGCTAGCAACTTGAGGCCACCCAGAAGAGCACCAACCCCAGCTTGGGACCTTAACTTTGTGTTGGAAAAGCTCACCCTCCCTGGCTTTGAACCTGCCTCTCAGCAGAGCTAAAATTTCTCTCCTGGAAGACGGCTTTCCTTCTGGCCATCACTTCAGCCAGAAGGGTCTCCGAGCTGCAAGCACTCATGGCTGTGAAACCCTTCATCATCTTCCATGTTGACAGGGTATCCCTCAGGACTAACCCATCCTTCATGCCCAAGGTGGTGTCCAGTCTGGCTTTCAACTTATCCATTCATTTGCCCACCTTTTTCCCTAACCCACAGAACAAGGGGGAAAGGATCCTGCACTCTCTAGATGTGCACAGACAGCTCAGATTCTATCTAGACAGGACTAAATCCTTCAGAAAGTCTGATCAATTGCTGGTTAGCTTTGCTGCAGGGGCAGAGGGTAAAGCCATCTCCGAACAAGCCATCTCCAAATGGATAGCACATTGCATCCATTTCTGCTACAAATAACACGAAAAGCCTCCCCCAAGGGGGTCAGGACTCACTCCACCAGAGCAGCCTCCACCTCTGCAGCTTTCTTCAGAGGAGTCCCCACCAGGGACATCCTGGAGTCTGCCACCTGGACATCTGTACACACCTTCACCAAACATTACCATCTGCCTATCTTCTCTAAATCCAGGGCAGGGTTTGCCTCTGCAGTCTTGCAGGGTATCCTAGCCAACCCCTAGTTTCCTTGACTGCCTGCACCCTTTTCCTCAGCTTTGGGAATCAACCCAAATGGGATGACTGCAACAGTGAAACACAAAGAACATAGTACAGTTGTGAACACTTACCATAAATGTAGATGTTTGAGTATATTCACTGTTGCAGTCCTGGTTTCCCTCCCAAACATCCCCCTCTTCTTTCTTCTCTTTCCTTACAAGGGACATATTGGTATTTACTTTCTACTATTGGGGTTCTTCCACCAGAACCTGGGTCCCACTTGGGGGCTCCTGACAGGTTAGGGCAAGAAAAACTGATGTCATGGCATCGGCTGCCTTACTTTATACTACTGACGACCTGACGTCAGTCCTGAAGCGACAGTAACAGAAACAGAAATACTAAGCCTCTGGTATTCGGGCCAGCCGAGGGCTACCCTGGCAGGGATAACCCAAATGTGATGACTGCAACAGTGAATACACTCGAACATCTACATTTATAGTAAGTATACACAACTGTACTTTTTATCCACTGTAATTATTACTGAGGTGTCTGAGCTTGCTGTAGATGCATTGAGTACTGTATTGTGGCACTTTGCCTATGTTACCTTACTGCTCTTGTAGCATTTTGCATATCGTATTGTACAATATTTTCCACTACATAGAATATTTTGACATTTTGCCTGTTAATCACCACTTGATGTCTTGAAGACAGTTGTATTTTGTATTGTTGGTGTTTGGATTATAGTACTGTGATATCTGTGTTTGCTGCCTAGTCATTCAGTATGATCTCACATTGTAGTATCCATGCATGCTGCTTAGGCACTCTCATGCTGTAGACAAATTGAGTGCTTTTGGTTGATAGTGCTTGGCATCTCTGGCGGCTGTTCTGCTAATCTTTATAATACTGTATTGTATTGTAATATACCATACTGAACCATACTGGATTGTACTGTATTGAGGTATATTGAACAGTTCTGTATTGTATAGTATATTATACTTTACTGTGCTGTACTGTATAAAAGTTTCATGTGTTTGCACTGTCTTGTAACTTTCACTGCCTCCTTAAATATGATAGAGCTATAGTACTATGTTGTATTATATTGTTCTGCACTGGTTTTGCATTATTTGCACTGTTTCACATCCCATTGTGCATCTTACAGCTTTCTCCTCCTTCCTAGATACACCAAGGGTTAGGAGAGTCCAGAAAGTACATTTGTATAAGTTGAACGTACCAAAACAGTAGATGTTTGAATGATGACTGATGCAGTAGTGAGATATGTATATGTGTGTGTATGTATATATATATATATATATATATATATATATATATATATATATATATATATATATATATATGGATTCACTTCATAACACTGAAAGCTCAAAACACTGAAAATGAGAAAACTTCATAATATAGAAGACCAAAACACTGAAATGTCAAAACACTGAAAACTCAGAACACTGAAACTCAAAACACTGAAAACGCATATCATACATATACTGAATTTAAACAACATAAATCATAGCACTTTCCACCAAGTATAAGCAGGGGGGCAAGCACCCTGCACCCCCCCACACCCCCTACTACTTAAATATATCATCTCCAAGATTGCACTTAGTGAAGTGATGTGCAATCTTGGAGTTGATATATATAAGTAGAAGGGAATGTTGGGGGGCTGTGGAGGTGCAGGGGTGCTATGATTTATGTTGTTTAAACTCAGTATATGTATGATATGTGTTTTCAGTGTTTTGAGTTTCAGTGTTTTGAGCTTTCAGTGTTATGAAGTGAATCCATATATATATATATATATATATATATATATATATATATATATATATACACACACGAGTTATATCCTAGCAAGGACATAACAGCTGACCAGCTTCCAAAGTTTCAAGGGCACCTTCCACTCACCCAAACTGTTAAGCATCTCGAGCTGTGTTGACTAAAAGACAAGTTTGGGCACAAAGCCCTTCAGAGCTTGCCTGCCAGCAGAGAGAGGGAGACTGAATCCCGAAAGGACAAGGCTACGAATAACAAAAAATAAAAGTCCACACCCTGACATTAAAAAACACACCAAAAAAAGGGGGATGAATGGGGGGGGGGCTACTGCAGCAGTGATCATTTGAACATCTACTGTTATGGTAAGTTTTAGTTTCACAGCTGTACTATGTTCATCATATTGATCACTGCTGCAGTAGCCCTAGCTATATGGGTATATTACCCTAGCTTACTACATTTGGGAGATGGAAGGAGAAGAGTCCAGGAACCCCTGTAGAATAGTCCTAGCAAACCCTGACGGGGACCTAGAGAAGGAATCAAGTTTATAGTGCTTTATAAAAGTATGTACAGAGGACCAAGTAGCAGCTTCTAGAATACTTCTAGAACCCAACCCTTTCCAAAAAGTCATAGATGAAGCCATGGCCTTGGTAGAGTGAGCCGTGACCCTGCGTGGACTAGTTTTGTTATGATGAGTCTAACAAAAGGTAAAAGCCTTAGACGACCGTGAAAAATTTAGTCCTGTCAAGATAGTACCTGAGTTGTCTGTGGATATCTAAGGTATGGAATATCCTTTTTCCCTCATTTTTAGGTTCAGGAAAGAAAACACGGAGATGGATAGTTTGGTTTAAAGTAAACATTGATACCACTTTAGGCATAAAAGAAGGGTTAGTTCTCCAAGGCTTCTTATCCTTATGAAAAATGAGATATGGTTGACTCACCATAAGAGCTTGTAACTCAGATACCCTTCTTGCAGAGGTCAGAGTCATCTGCAAAACTGCTTTCTATCTTAAGAACCTCAAGTCAGCCAGGTTAACTGCTTCAAATGAAGCAAGTGTTAGCTTATCTAACACTAAATTTAGATCCCAAGGAGGGGCCATCAGTTTTCTTGGAGGCCTCTTATGCAAAACCCTTTTAAAAGTATTTTGACATGAGATTGCATTGAAAGACTAGGATCTGTGGACACTCATGCTGAATTGGCTGATAAATGAACATTGATAGAAGAATAAAAAAGGCTATAGGATAGTAACACACACAAATATTGTAGAACCAAAGAACAACTAGCCCTGGGTGCTGATTATGTTGTTGGCACCAACTAGAAAACCATTTCCATTTGCTAATATATGATTTTCTAGCAGTAGGCTTTCTTGCCTCCATTAGTACCTACTGAATGTCCTCTGTAAACAGGTGTCTAAAAGGAATTAAGACCGTATCATCCAGGCAGTCATTTGAAGTTGATTGATATCAGGGTGTATCAAACATCCCTGTTCTTGTGTGAGTAGATTCAGTCTGTGAGGAACTTTGTGGTACTTGCCCATGGACATTTCTAAAAGAAGAGAGAACCATGCTTGCCCGGGTCTAAAGGGAGTCACTGCAATGATCTTGGTGAATTCCTTCTGAATCTTCAGAAATACTGTGGATATTAGTGAAAAGGGTGATAAAGCATACAGGAATATTCCTGTCCAAGGTAAGGAAAAGGCATCTGTGATTACCCAACTTGTAAGGGTATTTCAGCACTACACAGTTAAGGCTCCTATACATAGCCCAAGCAGAAATCTAAAATTCAAAGTGGAAAGAGATGGTGATGAAACAGAGGGGAAGCTCAAGAAACAAGGAGAGACTGGGATATTGGATGCAGATCTTTAAGGAAATAAATTCATAAAGTAGCAGAAAGTATTCCAAGAACTTAGCCAACATGGGAATGGATAAAGGAGATTCTGCCGATAAGAGATAATTGCAGTTAGAGATACAGACAATAGGCAAGAGTGGAATAGAATTTATTGAAGAAAACTGGCAAAGGAACCAGGTCCTGGGAGCAAATAACTAGAGAGGGAAATGTAATAGAATGGAAAGACACCAATAATGTATTTGGACTGCAGGTTTGAAATTGCCTTCTCTATCAATGACTGATATCAGAGTATAGGCAAAGAGATATAAAGAGGGGGTCCTAAATGAAAGATCATCATTGGTAGAGTTTTTAGTAGAATCTAAAACAGAAGCTACTGTTAAAAAGGAATAATTAGTAGAGCATGTAAAATATTGCATGATAACTATAAGAATCAATCAGAGGAGGTTAGAAAGGATTAGGAAGAGAGAATGGATAAGCAATTCATAAAGAAACAATGGGAGGATATATGTATGTCTCCCAAATATCCAACAAAATCTAGAGGAGTTAGGACTTTTGCTTGAAAATGTTTACATAGGTATTTTTATACCCCAAGTAGATTCCAGAGAATTTTTCCTCAAGTAGACAGCAAATGTTGGGAGTATAATAGGGAAGAAAGATGTAATTGGGAACATATTTTCTGGGAGTGTAATGAGTTGGCAGACTAAAGATTCACTGCAGACTACTCTATCAGATATACTGGGTGAGCAAATTTGTGTAACTAGGGAAATGATTTTTTGAGCTATGATCCAGAATCGGCATTGCTTAGACATAGTAAGGCCTTGCTGAGTCTAATTATGGTGGCCGCCAAAAAAGCAATTACTAGAAAATGGAAATCAAAGTCTAAACCAACTGTACTAGAAGCAGTGAGTATAGTAACAGAGATAAAACAACTGGAATTGGGATCTTTAGAAAAGAGTATGAACAGATTACATAGAAAAAATGGGAATTGTAGGAACAATACATGCAGGGGAGGAATGAGGATTAAAAGAAGGCAGGATTTAAATGAGCTGTGTAATGTTTGACTGGCAGTGATTGGGTAGATTATAATTGATGTCTAATGTTTGCATTGCAACTAAAATTATGTCAGTATGGTTTGTGATGTGTAATGCTTGAACCTAAGATTATGTCAATATGTTTTATTTTCATTTATATAAATGTATGATTATCTATGTCATAAGTGACAATTTAATAAAGATGTTTCTTGTTTTAAAAAAAAGGAAAATGCATGTGTCCTCCAGGCTTTCTTGAATGGAGTCCTGGAAGAGAAGGTTGCCAGTTGATTAAATCTTGTCAGACCCCCAATCTAGTTTCTGTTTGTGAGGTTCTGCCCTGGTCCTGAATACAGTTTTGCTTGGACAGAATGCAGGATGCCTGTAGAGTGAATTTGTGTGGTGAAGCTATCCCAAGCTAATATGGCTAGTCTGCAAAGGGACTATGACTTGGTTCTTCCTTGCTTGTTGATGTACACATGAATGTGGTATTATCTGTGAAGACTTGAAGAGGTCCCAGGGACCAAATTTGTTTTAGACAGTTAAGTGCATTGATCAGAGCAAGCATCTCTTTGATGTTTAAGCACTTTCTTATGTCTTTGGTGTCTCACATCCCGTGCAATTTTAACCCTCTTGAAACTGCTCCCTAAGCAAATCTGAAGTGTCTGTGATGACTGACTGCTTTGGAGCAGGGAGGGAGATGGAGAGACCTGGATTTAAGGATATCTGTTGTCTTCACCAAAAGATTTCTCTTCTGATAAACCCCAGCAATGGAATTTGAAAAGATAAAGGATATTGATGCTGGGACCGAAGAGAATTTCGATACCACTGTATCTCTCATATGGAGTCTTGCCATGGGAATCATGATGCCACGAGACCCAAAATCCTGAGGTATTCCCTCACAGTGACCAAAGTCTGATTAAGATAAAGATTTTTTTTTCCTGTGGAAGAAAAGCTCTTTGAACTGAGGTATCTGGTTGACATCCCAGGAATACAATCCTGCATGAAGGAGTCAAGAAAGACTTTTGAATTTTCTCTTTGGAATCCCAGCTTATGTAACAGATCTTGCACCCAAGAGAAAGAGATTCCTGACACTTTGAAAAATTGCCTGCAAAGATAAGTAAGTTGTCTGAGTATGGGAAAGTGTCAGTACCATGTAGTCTGCACTGAGCTGTAACTAGAGCTAGACACTTTGTGAACACTTTTGGTGCAGTAGATAGTCCAAAGAGTAAGACAGAGAATTGATAATGTGATCCATGCACACAAAATCTTAAGAAATGTCTGAAGCCTGGATAAATAGGGATGTGATGACAAGCATCTTTTAAGTCTAGTGTTACCAGGAAACTTGAAAGCAAAAGAAGAGGTAACAGGTTGTGAAGTGATCATTTTGAATGTGGGCACTATCACAAACAGACTAAGGAAAGAAAGATCCAGAACTGGTGTCCAAGAATTTTCTTTCTTTGCCACTAAGAACATCCTTGAATAAAAACCCTTCCCCACCTTGGATGGAGGAACTGCTTGTATTACTCCTTGGGGCAGCATGTGATGAAGAACCAGTGGAAGAGTCTGTTCTGGAGGATGAGGAATGACCCCATGGAAAGGAGGAATTCCCTCCCACTGCCATCTGTAACCCTGATGGATCTATTTCAGAATCCATTTGTCTGAAACTAACCATTGCCAAAGAGAAAACTAGAGAGTTAGACTTTCTGGAAGAAAAAAGGGACAAGGTGGGAGGGGTTCACAAAGTTTCCTGAGCAGTCAGTCAGACTTGTTGGACTGTCCTTGGTTTTGGGAGTTTTGAGACTTCTTTTTGGAACTCTATTGCCATTTCTTTGTAAACATCTGTTCACCTGTATTTTATTGAGAGTATTTATTCTGTTTTTTGCAATAATTGAATGAGGAGATGGAAAAATCCCTTGGAAAGTTTGGAAAAGGAAAGCTGAAAAAATTTAGAGATTCGTCAACTTGCCCCTTTCATCACACTTTATTCGAGCACCTTTATTGAATTATCACTTGTGATATAGGCAAACTTACATTTATATAAAAGTAATCAAGCCATATTAACAAGTTCACATTTGTAAACATTATAGGATATAATTTGCTTTAATGGTTAAGTTATTTGGCTCCCACGCACAAGGTACAAGGTTTGATCTTGACCTCCGTCCAATTCATACTTGTAGTTTGCATGTTCTCCCTGTGTCTCTGTTGGATTTCTCCCACCTCTAAAAACCATGCTGAGTTTTTCCATCTCAAACTCATGAATGAATGAAGCTGTGGGCAGCAGCATAAATTCTATATGATGTCCTATGGGGAAAAGTAGTATAGACCAGCCATTTTGGGAATCTGCTGTGCTGGGCAGCATCCTCAAGATAGGAGAACATGGCTCACAGGTTGTGCGCTGGGGCAGGGCAACCCACTCAATGGTCTAAAAATATGGATCTAGGTGATTCGGCCATGTTTACTAATGTCGCCAAATGGACATGGGTATTTCCAAGTGATAAGTGGGTTGAGGACTAGGCCTACTCTAATCCATGCCAGGAACCTACTCTACTAGTGGGAGGGGTGTATGTGACCCTATGGGCCAGTGTGTGGCCACCATAAAGCCCCGCAACCCTGGCTCAATAAGCTACTGGCCACCTGCTGTCCAGTTGCCCAGCCTGGGTTACCTGGGATAGCTCTGTTGAGCAAAAGCTGGATGTAAAGCCAGTCAACCTGCCAAACATGAACTAAGAATTGCTACACTTAATGTAGGGTTGCTGACAGGATGGAGCTTGGAAGTGGATGATATGATGGTAAGAAGGAAGCTGGACATCCTATGTATCCAGTAGACAAGATGGAAGGGCAATGCAGAAATCCCACTTGGCTTGGGATCCAGAGTCTACTATTCAGGAGGAGGACAGGCTAGAAATGGTGTGGGAATTGTGGTGAGCAAGAGGCTTCAGAAGGCAATGAGAGATATCATCAGAATTAGAGACATACTCATGGCAGTCAGACTGCAGTGCAGTGATATGGCAGTAATCATAATCTCAGGCTATGTGATAGTGAGGAAAAGAGTGAATTGATACAGCAGTTGCAGGACAACATAAGTTGGTGTTGATAATGGACAGTTTGAATGCACATATCGGGACAGACAGAATGGGACATGAGGACTAGCTGGGTCCACATGGATGGGGCAACAGGAATGAAGAAGGAGAGATAATTCTAATCTTCATTCTGGCATATGGCTTGATAGTAGCCAACACACAGTTCAGAAAGAGAGGCAGTCACAAGATCATATACAAGAGTGGTCAACATGCGACTCATGTAGACTTCCTTCTAGTAAGGAAAGGGCACTGGTGTAGAATCAATGATTGCAAAGTCATTCTCAATGAAACTGTCAGCCCACAGCATAAACCATTGGTTGCCACAAATAGCTGCAAGCAGAGGTCAGAGAAGACTCTAAGGTCAACAGAGACCAGGCTGAAGACCTGGGAGTTGACTGGAGAAAAAGTACAAAAGTTCAAGAAATTGCTTAGGGCTCTAGCACCCCAAGAAAAGGAGGAAATAAGTGGAATTGAAGAAGAATGGCAGTGCCTCAAAACAGCATGTGATAGAATTAAAGAACAGATATGTGGCAGAGCTAGGTATGGAATTAAGGTACATAAGGAAAGCTGGTGGTGGAATACAGAAATCTAGGAATTCGTTAAAAGAAAGAAGGAGTGCAGGCAAAAATGGGAGACAGAAAAGACGGACCAGGTTAGGAAGAAATACTGGTTGGCTAACAAAGAAACTAAGAAAGGAGTTCCAATAGCAAAGAACAGAGCATTAGAGGCACTCTACCAGCTTCTGGAAAGTGACTTAGTAGGTGTCACAAAGAAACTATTACAAATTGAAAGGCAAAGACAGAAATAAAGAAGACAGTCAGACACCCTTCATAAGGGATGCCAACAACAACCTGCTGACCAGTCCACAGGACATGAAAGGCAGATGGAAGGAGTATGTCCAGCAACTTCTGAATGAAAAAAAACCCCACAGAAGTTGTACTACCCCAAACACAGTCTACATTGAGAGAAGAAGAGGAACCCACCTAGAAGTAAGAATAGTACTAAGGAAAACAACATCAGGGAAAGCAGCAGGCTCAGATGAGGTCAGAGCAGATATGATCAAGATGCAGGGTGAGGTAGGGGAGAAATGGCTCCTGAGGGTACCAGTAGCAGTGTGGAGAAAAAAGGCATATCCCAGATGACTGGAGAATAAGCATACTCATGCCAGTGTACAAGAGAAAAGGAGACATCAACAACTGTGGCAGTACAGAGGTATCAAACTCCTGTCACATTGCATGAAAGTTCTGAAGAGGGTGATTGATGAACAGATATGCAGAGTAGTAGAAAGTAAGTTGGGAGATGAGCAGTTTAGATCAGGATGCAGCACAACTGACCCAATGTTTGCAGTCAGACAGATAGTTGAGAAGAAGCTAGAGATGAGGGAAGATTCCAAATGGGCATTCCTAGACTTGAGAAAAAATATGACAAGGTCCCAAGAAAGCTGATTTGGGCAGTACTGAGGTGGTAGACTTAATGCAGGTTGTGTGCTCAAGTAGGAACAGTGTTCAGTTTCACAGCGGGGCTACCAGTGGGAGTGAGTGTGCACCAGGGTTTAGCTCAGAGCCCACTGCTGTTTGTACTGGTGATGGACTGCATTAGCAAATAGGTAGGAGGGGACAGATCAACAAAGTTACTGTATGCAGACAATGTGGCATTACAGGCAGACTCTGAGCAAGAACTTCAGCAAAGGATAGTTGAATGGAATGCAAAACTTGACGGCATATGGGATGAAACTAAGTACAGAAAAAACAGTGGTAATGGCAGCAAATTGGGGAAATCAGAAGAAGCTGAGAATTGAGATAGAAGGGAAGATAGTGGAATAGGTTAATAGCTTAATTTATCTGGGAAGGGTGGTTGAGGAGAAAGGAAGTCTGAAGGAAGAGATCAAAGCTAGAATCAGAGGGGCTTCAGCAAAATGGCACAGTGTCAGGGGTAGTGTATGACAGAAGAATGCCAAACATGCTGAAAAGTAAAGTGTACAAAACAGTGGTGCAACCAGTACTACTGTATGGTACAGAAACCTGGGCAGTAAAGGCAGAGCAGATGAGGAAGCTAGAGGTGATGGAAATAAAGTGCCTGAGAAGGATAGTAGGATGCACACTGGGACAGACAAAGAAATGAGGACATAAGTGCAGAAGCCAAAAAACTCCAATTGCAGATAAGATCAAAGAGAACAGATTACTGTTGTCCAGGCTCATGTGCAGAAAAGCAGAAGACAATCAGATGAAGACGATTTGGGACAGGCAGGGAGAAGGTAAGAGGAAATGAAGGCATCCAGCAAAGAGGTAGATGGACTGTGTGAGAGAAGATCTGCAACAGGCAGGCATGAGTGTCAAAGAAGACAAGAGTGTGGCATTAAATTGAGCTTGATGGCAACACCCCACCCCATGTAGAAAATGGGAAAAAGGGGGCTGATGATGCATAAGATATATAACAATATGTACAATGTATAATATAAGCAACATTACATAAAGTATTCAAATCCTGCCTTCTTTTAAACCGCATTCCTCCTCCAAAACATTTTTCTGCACGTATTGTTCCCACAATTTCCATTTTTCCCTTTTCTAAAGATCCCACTTCCTGTTCTTTTAAATCTTTTACAGTATTCACTGCTTCCAAGTATTGTTGGTTTAGATTTTGATTTCCATTTTCTAGTAATTGCTTTTTTGGCAACCACCAGAATTAAACTTAACAATGCCTTACTGTGTATAGGCAATTCAGATCCTGTATCCTAGTTCAAAAAATAATTTCATTAGTTACACTTATTTGGTGGCCCAGTGCTCCTGACAAAGTACTCTGTAGGGAATTTTTAAAGTCTGCCATCTAATTATACTCCCAAAACATATGTTCCCAGTTACCTCTTTCTTCCTTCATCACAACTCGAACATTTGCCATCTACCTGTGTAAAAATTCTTTGGAGTCTGCTTGGGGTGTAAAAGAATCTATGCAAACACTTTCAGGCACACATCCTAAATTTTCTAGACTTTGTTGTATATTTGGGAGCCATATATATGTCCTCCCATTGTTTCACTGTGAATTGCTTATCTAATCTCTCTTCCCAAACTTTTCTAATCTCTTCTGATTGATTCCTATAATTATCATGCAATATTTTATATGCCCTACAATATATCCCTTTTTTTAACAGCAGCTTCTGTTCTAGATTCAGTTAAAAACTCAACCAGTGCAGGTCTTTCATTTAGAATTCCACTGTCCCTTTCTTTTTCTCTATATCTGGATATAGGATGATAGAATCATAAGAGGTTACTAAGCTAATTGCCCTGGGGCCCTTACAAGCCTAACCAAGAGTTTCTCCCCAAAAAAGAAACCTCAGTCAGCACGTCACCCCTGTCAATGACGGACAAAGGTGGAACCCTGGGAGAAATTTGTGGTTTCCCATCCATCATCAAGGTTGCACTTGAATAGGGTCAGCAAAGTAATCTGTTTGACATGTATGGAAAGTCTATTCCAGAAACGAGGCAGCTCTAGGAGACAAACCTGTCTCTCCAGCAAGTTTTGTTGATGTTGCATATTAGATTTTAGGCCTTTTGAGTGGGTAATGCACATGAATTAGACTTACGGATATGGAGCATCTCTAGTAAGGCAGGGTCCGATATTGCCTTGTAGGCGAGACACAGATCACCTCTGAGCAGTCTGTATGATACTGAGTAGAGCATTAGTGATTTAAGCCTGTCTGCATAGGACAGGTGTTGGAGGCCATGGATCCTTTTTGTGAAGTATTTTTGTGGCCTTTCCAGTTAGTGCAAGTGTTTGGAGAGGTACATACCAAACGGAGCATTATACTCAATTATAGGCCTAATGAGGGAGTAGTACAGTGAGGTAATAACCTCTTTTTTTCTGGATGCAATCCCTTTACTTATGAGATGAGCCAAATAAAAGGTGTTTCTGACCACTCCCGCTACATGATGGTTGAATGTGAGATTGTTGTCAACCTGAGTACTCAGGTCTCTCACCACAGGTTGTGTGCGTAGGGGGATGCCATTGATTTGGTAAACAATAGGTGCCATGTTTTTGATGAATGGTATGATAATACATTTTTTTGTATTTAACTTAAAGCCATGACTATGGCACCAGTCATTTGTTGCTGTGAGACCATCTTGCAGTATGTTAACATCATCTGGGGAGTCAATGACAGCACCCAACTTACAGTCATCCACAAATTTAGGCAGCCACAGGCCCTTTGCCTTTGACTGGACCTCTGAGAAGTAGATGCCAAACAGTAGGGGTCCCAGGACAGATCCTTGGGGAACACCACTAGTGATGGGTATGCTGTTGGAGGTGGTGGCACCTATTTTGACCTTGTGGGTCCTATCGGTGAGCCAGTTGGCCACCCACCAGACGAAATAAGGATTTACGCCAAGTTGTGTTAGCTTTTAGATGATGCCTGAGTGGGGGACCGTGTCAAAGGCCTTGCCCAAGTCAAGGTAAGGTGTATGTTCTGACTTTCCCTCATCCAGGGCCTTGGTGACAGTCTCAAAGAAGTCAACCAGATTCAACAGGCAAGATCTGCCCCTGACAATCTGAATTGGGTGGGGTCAAGTACTGGGAGATTGCCTATGTCCTTGTTTGAGATCCATAATAATAAGCTCCAGTGCTTTACAGATCAGACTTGTCAAGCTAATTGGGCAGTAGTTTCCAGGGTCAGTAGTGGCACCACCTTTGTGCAAGGGGATGGCAATGGCAGTTCTCCATCCTGCTGTAATTAGGCTGTGGTCGAGTAGGGTGCACAATGGCGAAGCTAGTTCTTGCTGGAGATGGTGCAGAATACAGCCTGGGATACTACCAGATCCTATGGAAGCTATGTTATTTGCCTTGGATAGGGCTTTTAACATTTGCTCTACAGCGATGTGAGGTGTGGGACAAGTATCGGGGATGTCGAATTGGCCTTTGGGGAGATAGGAAGTGAAGTTTGCACTGAACCTATCAGCTAGCATAAGGCTAGGTCAACAGGATCAGTGTAAGTGGTACCGTTAAGTACTAAATCGGAACAAATCTAGGCTTTACCATGGAGATTCCTGACATAACTGAAGAAGGCTTTGTGGTTTCTCTTTGTTTCAGAGGCTAGTTCCAATTCATAATTGGCTTTGGAGGTTTTCACTAGTGATCTAATTTGTTTGTTGAGGCTGAAGAGGGAGTTTTTCCAATTTGGAATTTGTTCTTTTTTACCCTTGGACAACAGTTTCTTCCTTTTGTTGTAAAGCCTGTTGATAGAGGATGTCCACCAGACAGGTTTATATTTCCTTGCGGTGCAGGTTTTAGTTCTGTTGAGTATGGCTGGGTCCATGGAATTGTACAGGTGCTTATATACTACATAGATGTATGTTTAGCATAGTTGTCTGCATTCTGTGAGGGGGGCAGTGGTGTGAAGCTACTGATACCCTCCCTTAGGAGGTTGTAGTAGCTTTTGAGATGTTTTTTAGCCTGGTTACGGCTGGGGGGGGGGTAGGTTGAGATAGACACTTCGAATGAGGAAGACCAATGATCTGATCTCACCAAGGAAGAACATACTGTGGGAGTGCTGCAGTGGTCACCCATATTGGTGAGAGCCAAGTCCAGAATCTTATCTCCCCTTGTGGGGGATGAGATGAGCTGGTCTAGTGCGTTCGAAGTGATAAAGTCAAGGAATTGTTGGGTGAGTGCATTAGCGGAGGAATAGTTTACCAGTCTATGGTGGGGATAGTTGAAGTCACCAAGGATCAAGGTGTTAGGGTGTACCCTGATTGAGTCAAGTAGGTCCAAGTAGGAGGAGTGGGTGTCCTGAGTCATGGAGGGTGGTCTATATAGTCCCTGATAGGGAAGGCAGTCACTAGCCTGCAATCCAAATGTCTTCTTGCCATCTTCCCATTACCTTTCCATCTGTACCAGATAATTGTTTCAGCCCCAAGACCTCTAATCATTTGCTTTACCAGATAAAACTGTGTCTGCAGTTTTATTTGTTCCCAGTACTTTGGTTCCTTTGCCAGGTTCTTCTAGTAAATTCCAGCCCTCTATTTTCTATTTTCTGTTTCCCTAATTGCAGTCATCCCTATTGACAGAACCTCCTTTCTCCATTCCTGTGTTGGCGTAATTCTTAGTATACTTTCTACTACTTTGAGTATAATGTTTTCAATGACTGTTGTTATTGTCTTTAAGAATCTGCATTCAGAATTCTATTCTTTCCTTATTTATTGTATTATCCTCTGCTTCATCATCATCATCATCATTATCATCATCATCCCTTTCAACTTTGAATTGTAGTGTTCTGCTTGTGTTATGTTTTGGAGCCTTAACTGTGTAGCTCTAAAATATCCTTTCAATTCAGGTAATCCTAATCCTAAACCTCCTTGTTCTTTTGAAAGGATCAACTTATTCCTTGTGACTCTTGCTGGCTTCCCCTCCTAGATAAAATATTTCAACTCTTTATTAATTACTACCCACAACTTCTCCTCTGGTTGATAAAAATATGCCTGACCTGTGTATAAAATGGAAGGGACTAAAAACATTTTACTGCTTGTATTTTGCTATCCATGTCCATAGGGAAGAGGTTCTAGTTTCTCAGTTTTTGCATTATCTTTTGTTTAGTCCCTTCCCACATATCCTTATCTGCCATAATTGAATCTTTTTTAATCCATACACCTAGATACTTCATTTTATCATGTCCTCATAATATGGATATTGCTGGACCAATTTTTGATAACATCTGAAGTAGAGGGGCCAAACACTAACACTCTAACCAAGGGAGAATTTCAAGTCCATAGCCCTGGAGTCATACGCACACTGCAAACAATGAGTAGTGACCTGTGCAATAGAGGAAACCAAGTTATTTAAAGCAGATTTTCCTCACAAGAGGAAACTGCAGATAAAAGTTTCCTCATAGTTTCACAATTTGCCAGAACAAACCTTAACATACGTGCCTGACAATTCAAAATTCTGAAAATCAAAGTTGCAGAAGTACACACTTTTTTCCCAAGCTTAAATTAATTTCTCATCTTTGTCAGAAAGAGTAGGATTGGAATTAACTAAGTGCCTATTAGCAGTGAGATCAACTAAAGCTATAGCTGGTAGGTCAAGTTTGGGAATAGTGTATAAAAATTTAAAAGACTGAGGAACTTTATACATCCTATCTGTTTTTTAGGGGCAGCTCGGTGACTATCTGCAAAATTGCAGGCAGTAACACACACATCCTCTAAGGCAAACAGAACAGTAGGAATGAATGTACATTCTGGAAAATCCGTGTGTAACAACTCATAGTATTTTCTGAAGGACTGAGAAATCTCAGTGTTCTCCCACTGAAAACACTGGCACGCTATAGCAATTGTCTTAGAGAAAGAGAATCCCCTACAGGGAGAATCTAAGCTCTCCTGTTGAGTCTGAATAAGAAGTCTGTGGAAAAAAACTGCATCTATCCCTGTATCCTCCTGTTCAGATGCAGAATTTTGAATCTCTTCAAAGAAAGAGGAATCTGTCTTTCTTTTACCAGAAACTACTTTACAAGAAGGATCAATAGTGTGAATTAAACTCAGAGCCACACCCAATAAACTACTCCTATCCAAGAAAATTGAGGAGAAGTTGATACTTGCTTCGTTTTCTGTTTCTTTTTGACAGGAAAAATGGGACCAGCAGTGTTACTAATGGCAGCCACAGCTTCCCAAGGGATGGCCACAGCTTTCTGACACAACAGGAAACCTTCCCCCTTTCCTCTCCCAGAACTGACAAGAATGGCTTTCCCTGGCCCAATGTGGAGAACAGCCACAGAGGACACAGCCAAGCCCTGATCCATAGTGGCTGTAGGTGCTACCCCAGAGGGAACCAGGGTAAAAGACAAGTGGTCTAATGTACAACAGATGGCCACAACAGAGTCACCCACCATTCGCTGTAGCAAATTGCTTACTTGTTGTAGTGGCAAAGGCTGTTTGCTTATTTTTTCATTTTGTGGCTGGAAGAAGGATCAACCATGGGACCAGTAGTCTGTCCCCTGGTCAAGCTGAAAATGGTGCCTCTTTCCTGGGGAAGACAAGCAGAAATTAACAGTGAACACTACCATTCCACAAAAGTTAGTTGTTTGACAGAAAAAATAAAACAAAGTAAAAGGTCCTTTAAAACAGTGTGCCAGCCCCACAAAAGTAAAACAATTTATCCACAGGAAAAAATGTTTTCAGTTACTTTACACCTAACTAACAGAAAAAAATAAGAGCTTCTTTAAAAGTACTTTACAATCTCAAAATAGTCCATTAGAACTCAACACTTCCACCTTTAAAATAACTTCCCTGAAGAGGAAAGTAATAAAACATTAAAATTAAGAAAATGAAAGGTTTATCGCCCAAAGGAAACTTATCTGCTCAGTAAAGGAAAGCAGAAGCTGACTGTTGATCCTGAAAAGCCTCAAAGGAACATACTCTTTAGAAGTAGTAAAGCTTCGGAGTGCTTTGTGCCCCAAATTGTTTTTTAGTCAGCTTGGGTGCATGTAAGCTGCCCTGAAGCTTTGGAAACTGGCCAACTGTTATATCCTTGGCAGGATGTAACCTATATAGCTAGGGCTGCTGCAGCAGTGATGATTATGATGAATATCATTGCATAACATATTCCACCTAGCTCCTGTAAATTAACCATGGATCCTCAGTCTTACACTGCCACATCTTTTGCCAGCTTTGTAGCGCAAAGCACTTCAAAACAGTGTATAAACTGCCACATGCTCTCTGACAACCACGTGCAATTACCACAAGAGTTATCCATATGTGCAAGGTGCAAACGAAAAGTTATTTAAAATGATTGATTGAATGTCACTGACAGTCTTGTTTTATTTTACTGATACTGCCGACTGCAGCTTCTGTGTTGGTGCCTAATCTAATTAGCACACTGCTTTAGTGCCTTGTAAAAAACAAATTCTCGTTAGTGCACATAAACTTTGCAAATTATTAACCTTAAATCCCAATGAAGAAGCACACAACAATATAACTGAATGTAATATGAACCAAGGTGGAAGAGCACAGCTCGTACGAGTGTAGAACAATACAACGTAGATTTTATTCCAATACAAGTGGTTCTACCATTTGTATTGGAATAAAATCTACGTTGTATTGTTCTACACTCGTACGAGCTGTGTTCTTCCACCTTGGTTCATATTACATTGAGTTAAATTATTAACCTTGTCAGTGGTATGTTATTATTATCTTTCTTGCGCAGAAGCTAATAACCTGTCTGTATAACAGATAACATGTACAACACTGTAGTTTTCAGGGTTACTGTCTTCAAGTCTCCTTCTCATACAGCATAAAGGATCTCCAGTGTGCAGATCTAACAAGAAATCAGATTACATCTCACATATATACATTCTTATGAAAGCAGTCTTTGGATGTTTTCAGATGTCATACAGTCTGCTAATTAAGCTTTTAGGGAGTCTTTCCTATTTGAGAATGTTTCTGTATGAAAGCAGTCTTTTGATGATGTCATGCAGTCTGTTAATAAGCTCCTTTGTGTTCTTGTTTCAAGTTGAATTACGTGATAGTTCAGTAAGTTGTTTTTTGCCTCCAACTTGGTTCCTTCCTCACACCTGCAGCCTTATTTGTAGTCCTTGAAGTCTGCATTAAACACTGAACATTCAGCTTATCCTTATCAGCATTTTTCTCAAGCTTTACCAGCATGTTGCATAAATTTGAATGCCGTCATTTAGCTGAGAACAGTTTAACGCTTTAATATAGATATGCATCTAACTGTACTATTCCTACATATATTATGCAACAGAGGTGTATATGAATCTAACTAGCATACGAGTGTACATACATTTATAAATCTCTAAGTATATATCTAACAACAAATACTTATTACAAATAGATGCAAACCTTTCACACAAACTGAGCATCAGTAGTCATACTGACACCACACCTATACACCGCAAGAAAAACACAAACCCCTTCTGATGCTGAGGTACTTCAGTAACCAGGTCCTGAGCCACAAACACCTCCTAGTCATGGCACTGTACACCACAGCCAAACCCAAGCAACACAGTGACACCTGTCCCATACCAGTAGCTTCTTTTGTCACCTCCCTAGATCACAAGAGTGGTCTAGCCAAGTCCTTTTGGTTACAGCAGTAGTATGCTTACTGTGGTAATGTACTTGTTATAGGTGATTCCATAGTATAGGAGACCAGTGCATCACTCACAAAGCTGAGCTGTCTCTCTGGTGCCAGAATCTGCGATATCTCAAAGGCACTCAAGTTTCTTTACCTCAGGTCATTTGTTGTTGTGAATGACTTGAGATACATCCTTTCAGATGAAGAGGGACTTGGTAGAGCTCTTTGAATATCTCTCTAAGGGTGGCAGGAAACTAGTTTTGAGCAGTATCCTGCCATCACCAAGAATGATTCCACAACATAAACAAAAGACGATTGACTTTAATAATTTTCTTTGCTATTGGTGCCATTCTGAAGGGGCTTAATTTGGGACAATGTGGAGGAGATGGAAAGACAATTTTGCTTGTTTTGTCAAGGATGTCCTACACCTATCTATTCAGGGCTTTCAACTAGTTTATAGTTTCTCTGTCACCACATCAACTTTTAGACTACCAACCTAGTAAATAAAAATTTCAGTCAGACGAAAATCAATGCAGTGCTGGGCTTCTTAATGCTAGTAGCTTAAATAAGGGAAACATCCTCCCCCATGTCCTTCCTAATTCTGGAAAACAAGGATATATGTGTTGTCACTAAGACATGGTTCCAAACCAGGATCAAAACTCCCTCCTTACTTAGCTTCTCCTCTTGTCACTCATTTAGTTCCACAGGTGTTGATAGAGGTAACTGTGGTGATGGTATGTCTGCCTTGATCTGAAAGACCATCACCTCTACACTGATTTACAAAAGCAAGGACCTTGAACTCTTTTGTGTCCTAATTATCAATAAACAAGACATCATATCACACCATGGCCAACTACAAAATCTTATCCATGATGCTGTTAAATCACAAACCATATCTTAATAAACTATAGTCCTTTTCCATCGATCAAAGACCATATTATAGGGGAATTTAACAACCCCTCCATAAAGTGGCAAAACTTAAACTTCTACAAATAAATATGCATAATACTTTCTTGACTTTATCTTTGTAAACTTCTTTGTTCAACTTTTGTCCTCCTCTCAGTATGGGCACCAGCATACTTGATCCTGTCCTCATAAACTGCTCCTTGCCCATTGCCATACCTTCAACGGGTGAAATTAGATCAAAAGTCTGTATTACTTAGTAACATAAGTTTGTAGGTGTAGACTAGGATAATGACCACAAGGGCCTTTTTAAACCTAGCCTTGCATCCCAAATCTCTGACAGTTTCTGGTACCCTTGATAAGTGTAAGCAAGGACTTGGGAGATGAAACAGTACAAGCGGGGGCCTTGGAGATGAGACATTTACAGGTTGCCTTTGTCCATTAGAGACATAGGTGAACCAGGGATGAATTTCCTGTTCCTCATCTGGTTGTCCAAGTTTCACTTGATTTGGGTTAGAGAGGAACTCTGCTTGACATGGATGGGGAGCCTGTTCCAGAGAAGGAGTATTCTCCTGGATACATACCTGTCTCCCCAGCAGGTCCTGTTTATATCACAAGCAAGGTTTAAGTCTTTAGAATGGATAATTCTGGTGCTGTTTGTTTTGCAGATATATGCAGGAGGTCCAACAGGGTGGAGTCTGACAATACTTTGTATGCCAGGCACAGATCTCCCCTCAACAGCCTGCAGAAGGTAGAATACAGGAATAGGGCCTTGAAGCGATCTCCATAGGACATATTACTTATGTCATGTATTCTTTTAGTTAGGAACTTTGGTGGATGTTTCAGTTGCTGGATGTGCCTGGTTAGGTACATACCAAAGGGGGCATTGTACTCGATACATCTGATGAATGCTGAATACAGTGAAACAATATCCTCCTTAGACCTCGATGCCATACCTTTGTTTATAAGTTGCACAACATAGAATGATTTCCTCACTACTGTACACACATGATGGTCAAAGGCTAGATTACTGTCTATGTGTGTTCCCCAAGTGCTCTTAGGGGTGTGTTATTAATATTGTAGTTGCCAGGGGTGGATGACTTCCTGAAGGATAGTATTATGCATTTCTTGGCATTTAATTTTATTCTATGGTTCTAACACCAGTTATTTGTCTGTGTCAGCCCTTCCTGGAGAACATTTGTGTTGACAGAGGATTCTATGACTGCTTCTAATTTGCAGTCATCAGCAAATTTAGTCAACTAGAGGTCCTTGACATTGGCCTTGACTTCAGAGAAGTAAATTCTAGAAAGGAGTTGTCCCAGGACCATTCCCTGAAGGACCCCACTTGTGACTAGCCTCTTTGTAGAGGTGGATTCCCCAGTTCTAACTTTCTGGATCCTGTCTGCGAGCCAGCTGGCTAACCACCGGGTGGCATAAGGGTTTATACCTAACCTCTTGAGTTTGTCAACAATACCTGAGTGGAATATTGTGTCAAATGCCTTGGTCAGGTCAAGGTAGGCAGTGTGAACCATTTTGCCCTAATCCATTGTTTTAGTGACCTTTTCAGAGAAGTCCAGCAGGTTGAGTAGGCATGACGTGCCCTTGACAAAACAAATTGGGTTGGGTCCAGTGTCTCCAGGTTTCCTATGTCATTATTGATCATTTCCATGATAATTCTTTCCATGGCTTTGCATATGAGACTAGTCAGACTTATGGGTCTGTAGTTTCCAAGGTCTATATATGGCTCACCTTTGTGCAGAGGGATGATTATTGATTTTCACTATTCGTGAGGCACAAAGTCTATTTGGAGGCTACAGTTAAATAACATTTACAGAGGGCCTGATAGTTCATGTTTCATGCTATTTTAGAAGGTATCCTGGGATATCGTCTAGGCCAGTTGATGCAGTGTTCTTGGCCTTAGAGAGAGCATTAAGGATATGTTCCCTAGTGATAGTAGGTGGAGTTATATTTGATGGCATTTCCTGAGGCGAAGTTGAGGAGGGGAGAGGGGTAAAGTTGGGGCTGAATTTGCCGGCCAGTAGGTTTGCTGTATCTTCTGGCTCAGTATAGGTGGCTTCATTAACAGTGATCTTTGCACACAATTGTTAGTGCCTTTGAGGTTGCAGACATAGCTAAAGAATGCCTTCTGGTTGTCGTTGGCCTGAGAAACCAGATTTACCTTAGATTTGACTTTGGTAGACTTTATTTGTCCTCTGAGTTGGTTATTTAGTTTGATGGGAGTGCTTTTATCCTTCTGAGTACTACACCTCTGAATTTTTGCCATGATTTTCTTCCTTCTGTTATATAGCCTATTGATATTGGCATTCCACCAGAGTGACTTATTTTTTGAGTTAGTTGTTTACTTCTTCCTGGTGGGTACGGCTACCTGTATGCAGCTATTAATATGCATGTATAGAGTTTGAACAGTTCCACATATGCAGCAGTATTCTCAGGGTTTATGGGGACTTGAAATTTTGCAAGATTATCACTTAATAGTAGTACGTTAGCCTTAGCATAGTTCCTGAAATTCCAGAGTTATCTAGGGTTCCAGGTTTTGTCAAAATATCCTAGTGCAGGCCAACAACTAGCCAAGCCATTTTAAAGACTTCTCCAAGCCCAGCCTCCTTGTGCTCAATGAGAACTTAAGATGATTCAGAAGTTCTCCAACCCTCAATATACCCAACAATTGTACTCGCATCTAAATTCTTGCATAAAGGCTCTTGTTCCTTTTTGCCACAAGTACAGCACAAGTTTCAGCACAAGCCCTTCAGGTAAAACTCAACTATAAACAAAGTTTTCAGTGAAAGGAAAAAGCTTATAGCCTTAAAGTGCAGAATAAAAGCTAAGTGTGTTAAAATCATCATCAAAAGGGTTAACAAAGAACTCAGGATCTCAATTAAATCCTGTAGAGGTAATTATTAACTAAAAATTGCTATGTTAGCAAAGGATAACCAGTTTACCTTCTTCAGTTATGTAAAGAATCACAGAAATAATAGCCAGCAGCTGACTAAGCTTTTTCATTCAGTTGACATCACCCACCCATACCCTGAGGATGTAGCAAAAATCCTTGAAGATAACTTCCTTTCCAACATCTTCCCCCTGTTGCTTCCAAACTTCCCAATTCAAATTATCCAGTCCATACCATTCCTGATAATTACCTCTGAGTGCTGTGCAGGACCAAAAATGCCAACTCTGTGGGTCCAGAGGTAGCATACTTGGTTATTTCCTGGTCAGTCTGAAGTAACCCCATCAGATTTCCTCCTTAAACTGTTTAAATACAGCATTTCTGCTGAATATGTATCAGAAGCTTGGAGAATAGCTGTATTTGTTCCTGTACTCAAGGGAGGCCCCATAAGGGACTTTGCTAACTATAGATCTATCAGCCTCATTAGCATCATTTTGCAAGGAGATGGAATGCATCATCATTAACCTCCTAAACATGACATGGGGAGGGTACATTCTCTAGAGCCATAACATTTCAGATTTATAAAAGTAGATCATGCCTGTTGAGAGTAACAGTAGCACTAGATGAGGGTACCGGTTATTCTATGCATACAACATACATTACTTTACCTAAGGCTTTTAGTACTGTACCCTATTGTGGCATCATCAACAAACTGGTCAAACTGAAATTAAATCCTGGTGTAACCTGTTAGATTGTTACCACTGATAGACACCTCTTTATGACAGTAAATTGCATAGTATCCTCCAAGTGACTTGTCTCAAATGATGTACACCAGAACTTTATTTTGGGAACACTTTTATTTGGCACCTACTTCCTGATGTCAAATCTGACGTTAAAGGCCTCTGGCTGACCAAATGTGTTAACCTTGGAGCCATCAACAACTCTCCTGAAGACACTTAGATCCTCCAAAAGGGCCAAATTCAGACAAACTCGTGGTGTCAAGATCACATGGTCTAAAGCTGAGTCTAGGAACTTGCGCATACCTACCATATAAATTACACTTCCCTTAAAACAGGCACTGTCATTAGACAGCTAGGCATCCAAACACCTAATGTATCTGGAAAAACCTCAGTGATTTCTCACTAAAAAAAATCAGGGATATCAGCTCCCTAAGCTAACTAGTGCATTTGAAAGCCTTGCCTCTCTTCTTTGACTCCTACAGGCTCCCACAGGGTGATCTGTGCCTGGACTACAAAGCTGTGGATGATCCAGTCTACTCTCTCTCTCTCTCTTTCGGCTTTTCCCGGTTAGGGGTCACCACAGCAGATCACCTTGTCCGCTCATGATTGGCAGTGGAGTTTTTACGGTGTTGAGTTGCCAGCCCGGCGCCCAACCTTCCACAGAAGGTACACACACACACGCACTCATGCCTAGGGCCAATTTTAGCGTGTCCAATCCACTTGCAGCAAGTCTTTGGGGATGTGGGAGGAAACCGGAGCACCGAGAGGAAACCCTCATGACCACAGGGAGGACATGCAGACTCCGCACAGAAGACACCCCAGCCAAAGATCGAACCAGAGAGCCTCTTGCTGTGAGGCAAGAACGCTAACCACTGCACCACATCGGCCGTCCATGATCCAGTCTACTACATATCTGTAAAACTTGTATTAACACAAGACTGAGGGACCGAAGCTTAAACTGCAACATAAGCAGGACTTGTCAGTGTAACAGATATCTCTCCTAAAGCATTCCCCACCTCTGGAACAAAATTCCACATTCTATAAAGCAAAGCATGCCCATCATGATCATCAAATGTAACATAGGCAAGTGTGGAGGCAGCACATGTTTATCCTTGGCTTAGCCCCCCCATCCTCTTATGGATGGGGTGGGTAACTAGCTTGAGCACACCAGTGGGATTAAAGTGGCTAGGCTTAAGTATTCTGTCACCTAGTAACAACTTTGAATCTAAGAGGATAATTTTTGCCCAGCTCTTCCTACCCATTTCTAGATTATATATGCAACAGATATAAATTAGGGAACGAATATGGGCAGGATAATTTTTTCATGAGTGCGCTCCTTCTCGCATGTAGCTTCATGGCTTTCTTGTCTGTCCTCATAGCATGACATCTTGGGAATCACTTGCATAAAACCACTTATTTTGAGAATTACCAGCATAAAACAAGTGATTCACCAAGATTGAAGCATGCTATTTTGAGGAATTTTCTTTCTTCCCCAAAGTAATGTGAACTTGGAGTTTGTTTGATGGATGTCAGGCTTCCTTCTCAAATGTGGGTTCAAGGGGACTTCTTTTAAAAACACTTGTTTTAAGCTATCCTGTTACTTTGCATATTACTAATTACTTCCTAGATCATAAGAGTCAGCAATTTGCGATGTGAGGGATCCTGATGGGTTCTGTAATAATTGAAGCATTCCTGCACATCATTATGAGAGAAATGGTGGCAGGAGAATTATCTGTCAAAGCATTCAAGGATTATCTGTCAATAGGTTTGCATGATTTTCATTGGCAGTACTAATAAAGGTACCGACTAAGAAGCTACTAGTAGAATCAGTTGAGTATCCTCTTCTGATGCATTTACTAGAACTCTTTGAATCAAAGCAAGTGAAAGATAACCACACACACACACACACACACACACACACACACACACACACACACACACACACACACACACACACACACACAAAAGTGAGTCTCATTTATGATGAAAACTATCTTTCTGTCTTAAAAAAAAAATAGGAATTTTGTATCGATTGTGAAATCAAATGGATTCAATAGTGTAACTCTTCCAATTTTTCCAACTCAGCAGAAATGTTTGGGTGTACCTGCCACCCATGAACTAAATTAAGTTTTCATCTTAAACTCTTAGCTATGGATCTCAGGCAGGTTGGCTGCTGTGAAATGAATGCTCATTGACAAAGCCAGCTCCCATATTGTCATGGTTGTTCTTCACATCCCCTAAAAAATAACTTTTCCTGCCTTTTGAAAACCTCTTATCAGTGCAACTTACTTTCAAGGATTTTTCAAAACCAAAGTCTAGTTTTGCATTCCTTTCTTCATAGTATACATGTCAAAACATGATTAAGAGCAACAGTAGATATGATCTTTTTTAACACCTTTATTAAATTATCAATTAAGATGTAGGTAAACATACAATAATATAAAACAAAACAAACCATATTAACATGTTTCCAGTTGCATACATTATATGTCCCATATGCTCATTTCTATAACTAGCATCAGTCCATTACATAAATTGCTCCATTTCTACCCTCTCTTAAACCTCAGTCCTCCTCCAGAACATTATTCTGCTTGTATTTTTCCTACAATTTCCCTTTAATTCTATGTAATTTGCGCCTTCCCTTTTCAAAAGATCCAACTTCCAGTTCTTTTATCTCAGTTACACTATTCAAAACTTCAAATTCAGTTTAGACTTTTAATTTCTGTTTTCTAGAAATTGCTTTTTTGGCAGTCACCAGAATTAAACTTAACAAGGCCTTTCTTGTCCAGACAATTCATATTTATTTATTTCTTTATTGACATTTTGATTACTGGGAAAGTCCAAATGGGTAGAAGTCCATTTTCAGGAGGCCTGGGGAGAATAGCTCAAAATTATTACACAACATTTTAAGAACAATAATTTTACAATCTTCAAAAATAAAACAAAAATAGCTGCAGTGTAAATAATTATAACAAATTAGACATAATATAAAAACATTGGTTAAGAATCGATATAAGCTATATGACCATCATTTAATATTTAGAGAAATTTTAGACAGTTACTAGAGAAATTAAAGTTATGTTAGTCAAATACAAATAGGAATTGCAATATAGAAGTGAGGGAAAAACAGGCTTATGGTATATTTAGAGAGAAAGCTAGAGATGAGAATTAGATAGCATTAAGGAAGTAAGTGAAGAGGGGAGAGTAAGGAGATATAAGGAATGAAAAGGTACTTGTTCACATTTTGGGATATAGTTTATCCTAGTTTTGAGCAAGACCAGAGAACAGATTTTAGCTAGGAAGTCTTTCAGAGTGGTTTTGAAAGATGGCAGGGAGGGTATAGATCTGATGAATACAGGCAAGGAGTTCCAGGCTTTGGCAACCTTGTACAAGTACAGACAATGCCCAGCAGATTTGTTAGGTTTGTAGACAGACAGGAGTTTTTGGTCACTGGATTGCAAAGACCGACTGGGAACTTAGATGTGTAGAAAGTTTTTAGTGCTGAACAGGTAGAGGGATGCCAGATAATTTACAGGTGGTAAGAAGTTGTGTATATGTTAGTTGATGTGGCAGTTCTAACCAATTTAGGCTTTTCAGTGCTATACAGTGATGGGTTCTGTGATAGCCCAGCAGTGGCCCAGTAATCAAGGAGCCTGAATCCTCACCACCTGAATCCTCACCACTGGCAACAGTGGGGGACATACACACTGAGAGGATGACAGGTACACACACAGTAAAGTGCAATTTCCCTTAAGAGCACACAGAGATCACAGTCAGTCTGGGTTTGGTTTCTCCCTCTTTCTCCAGATCCCCAATAAGACTCCCCACTTGCACAGCTATAGGGTTGAGATCTCAGCTGTGTGGTCAAGCTAAGACCTCCAACACCCTCTCTGTCCAACCAGTGCTTCGTGTCCCTGCCCTAGTAGCTGACACACACACACACACACACACACACACACACACACACACACACACACACACACACACACACACACACTTTGAGATTTGATTTATATGCAAACACACCCACATACACACACACACACACTTGGGAAAGGCTGACACAGGTTTACTGCCTATGCTCCCTTCTGCCCAGACTATAAGGTAGTTTCCACTGCCACCAAACACTACTTATCAGCTACTTCAAGACCCTTAACAAAGGTGTCCAATCCTACTGTGTAATGTTACTATTAATCCAAATGGTAGTCTGACCAAGAGCAAGTCTATTTAGAAGTGGCCTGTACAGTGTCACCATATAGATATGCAAGCACTCTCAGAGCTTAAATATCTCTAAACAGACTAGCCACAATTAAAAAGTTTAAATGTATTTAATAGTAAATAATAACAGAACAAGACAATATTCAGTAAGTAATCAGTTACATCAGAGTTCAAAATCACAGAAAATATTTTAAAAAAATTGCAGGACAGTCTCAAGTAAATAAAGAAAACATCTAAGCTATACTTTACTATATTCCTGTCTGAAACTAAAATAGTTGCTATGCCCTAGAAACTTACTTACAGCAAAGCAAGTGCAGAAGTGAGTGGATGTTTCCTGGTCAAAGACAAAATACAAAATGCACTATTTCTCTCTATCTCTATCAGAGAGTTCTTAAATTAATATAAAATATTATTGCTGTTTAGCTTGGATGACATCACTTTTTGGAACCTGACTGTAGTTCCCAAGTTAAACCCCCACTGCAGCTGGTAGCATTTAGCATCTCTCTGTGAAAATAAATAGTCTCTCAGATCTTTGCAGATCCTGAAAGTCATAAAACAATAAAACACTTCTGCATCTCAAGCCTAGCAATTATCTCTCTTTCAAGGCAACACAGAGAATCCCCTAGTATAGACATCCTGTTTCCTGTTGACTGAAACTGAAAGATAACATCTCTTGTTTAGGCCCATCAGTTATAAAAAAACCAAAACAATTTAATTTCAACTATTTTCTCAGATTTTTTTTTTCAAGTTAACCTCGTGTGTTCCAGTTTCCATTAAACATATACATCTAAACAGTCACAGTAGTGCAAGTACATTCCTGTTCTATTCCAATAGGGCATGCTGTGGTTACATTTTAGCTCAGTACTTTACATACACTTCTATATAAATCATATCAATATTCACAAATGAAGTAGAATGATTTACAAAATTCCTGATAGCTGGGCTGGCAGTGTGACAGGTTCTGAAAGGGATATGTGCTGCAAATGTAGCAACTTTGTTAAAGCATTGCTAAGTTTTAATTTTTGTGAAGCATGGAGGTTAGCAAGGATGGGAGTACCATAAAGAAGAGTAGGGAGGAGATAAGTAGTAGCAACTTGGCAAGTATAGTTTTAGATCCTGTGTCATATCCTGTGTCCCAGCTCACAAGAATCACTTATTTCGTTACACCCATTTGCTCAACCAATAACTCTGACGGAGAAAACAGAAGATGTGATCGTAGGCATAAATTAGATATTTTGGTTCTGGATATCTGTTTTCTTGTAGAGTGGTGTATGTTTTGCACAAAAACTGAGCACCAGGTGATGGAAAAGTTTTCTTTCTAGTGTAAATCTAAAATTGTCCAACTTGCAATCAGATTTATCTAAGGATTTAAGTTTCATTTCTCATCTTTCTAACAAAAAAATATTTCAGTGTTTTGTTAAAGAGTACGGTGATTTACACTTTAAGTTTGATTTCCTTGGAATGCTTTTGTCTTCACAAGGCTCTTGTTACAAAAGGGGGATTTGAATTTTGTGCTAGAAAGAATGAACAGTACTCCTTTGGGGAAAAAAAATCATTTTCTTATGAAGTTTTCTTTCTTAGAAAACACTTTATTAATTTCTGGAAAAGGAAAAAAATGTGCCTGCTTCAGCCTTGTCATTTACTCGAGCTGAGGGCCTTTAGGTATAAGTGACTCCAGAGCCACTTTGCAGGCACCTCCTTCTAACACCAAAATTATTATTATATTATTATATTATATATTATAGCTAGAAAGGTGCTTGGTGTGACATCTGGAAAGAGGAAGGAGGACAAGGAGACCTGTTGGTGGAGTGAAGAAGTACAGGAGAGTATACAGAGAAAGAGGTTGGTGAAAAAGAAGTGGGATTGCCAGAGAGATGAAGAAAGTCGACAAGAGTATAAGGAGATGAGGTGCATGGCAAAGAGAGAGGTGGCGAATGCTAAGGATAAGGTGTATGATGAGTTGTATAAAAGGTTAGACACTAAAGAGGGAGAAAAGGACCTGTACCTATTGGCTAGACAGAGGGACCGAGCTAGCAAAGATGTGCAGCAGGTAAGGGTGATAAAGGATAATGGGGGAAACATACTCACAAGTGAGGAGAGTGTGTTGAGCGGATGGAAAGAGTACTTTGAGGGGCTGATGAATGAAGAGAATGAGAGGGAGAGAAGATTGGATGATGTGCGGATAGTGAATTATGAAGTGCAGTGGATTAGCAAGGAGGAAGTAAGGATAGCTATGAAGAGGATGAAGAATGGAAAGGCTGTTGGTCCAGATGACATACCTGTGGAAGCATGGAGGTGTTTAGGTGAAATGGCAGTGGAGTTTTTAACTAGATTGTTTAATGAAATCTTGGAAAGTGAGAGGATGCCTGAGGAATGGAGAAAAAGTGTTTTGGTACCGATTTTTAAGAATAAGGGTGATGTGCAGAGCTGTAGTAACTACAGAGGGATTAAATTGATCAGTCACAGCATGACGTTATGGGAAAGAGTAGTGGAAACTAGGTTAAGAAGGGAGGTGATGATTAGTGATCAGCAGTATGGTTTCATGCCAGGAAAGAGCACTACAGATGCAATGTTTGCTTTGAGAGTGTTGATGGAGAAGTACAGAGAATGTCAGAAGGAGTTGCATTGTGTCTTTGTGGATTTAGCGAAAGCATATGACAGGGTGCCTAGAGAGGAGTTGTGGTATTGTATGAGGAAGTCAGGAGTGTCAGAGAAGTATGTAAGAGTGGTACAGGATATGTACGAGGGTAGTGTGACAGGGGTGAGGTCTGCGGTGGGAGTGACGGATGCGTTTAAGGTGGAGGTGGGATTACATCAAGGTTCAGCTCTGAGCCCCTTCTTATTTGTAATGGTGATGGACAGGTTGACAGACGAGATCTGACAGGAGTCCCCGTGGACTATGATGTTTGCAGATGACATTGTGATGTATAGTGAGAGTAGGGAACAGGTGGAGGAGACCCTGGAGAGGTGGAGATATGCTCTAGAGAGAAGAGGAATAAAGGTCAGCAGGACTAAGACAGAATATATGTGTGTGAATGAGAGGGAGGATAGAGGAATGGTGAGGATGCAGGGAGTAGAGGTGGTGAAGGTGGATGAGTTTAAATACTTGGGATCAACAGTTCAGAGTAATGGTGAGTGTGGAAGAAAGGTGAAGAAGAGAGTACAGGCAGGATGGAGTGGGTGGAGAAGAGTGTCAGGAGTGATTTGTGACAGACGAGTACCAGTAAGAGTGAAAGGGAAGGTCTACAAGAGGGTAGTGAGACCAGCTATGTTATATGGGTTGGAGATAGTGGCACTGACAAAAAGGCAGGAGTCAGAGCTTGACGTGGCAGAGTTGAAGATGTTAAGATTTGCACTGGGTGTGACGAGGATGGACAGGATTAGAATAAGTATATTAGAGGGTCAGCCCAGGTTGGAAGTTTTGGAGACAAAGCCAGAGAGGCAAGATTACGTTGGTTTGGACATGTGCTGAGGAGGGATGCAGAGTATATTGGGAAAAAGATGCTAAGGATGAAGCTGCCAGGTAACAGGAAAAGAGGAAGGCCTAAGATAAGGTTTATGGATGTGGTGAGAGAGGACATGCAGGTGGTTGGTGTGACAGAGCAAGATGCAGAGGACATGAAGAAATGGAAACAGTTGATCTGCTGTGGTGACCCCTGACGGGAGCAGCCAAAAGAAGAAGAAGATTATATTATATCATTATTGTCAACAGGGAGGTGCTTAGGGACTGGATTCAGGCCAAAGGCAACCACCTACCACATTCTGCAGCCCCTTTGTCTTGCACTACTCCTAAACACAGGCCGAAAACAGCAAAGCTGAAGAGGACTGTCATCTATTTGTTCCAAACTCAGCTGCATGGGCCTAAGCCACATTCCTCCAAGTCCTACCTGCAGAATTTGATCAGACTGGCTGAGGACCTCATAGATTTTATGAGATCCAATCAGCACCCTGCAAATACCCCTGGCCCTATGTCAGGAATCTCTCCTGGTAAAACAAAGAGGGATACACCCCCCCCCGAGACCTCAATTTCCTCAGAGTCTGAGGAAGAAGAATTGGCATATGTGAACCACCTTTTTCTAAGATCATATGCTAACACTGAGTCTGAAGACACATTGGTGTCAGCCTCATGACCTAAGGCCATTTCTTTTGGGCGCACTCTTCACAAGATGGAGTCTTTTAACTGGGAGGCTCAGGAATCTTCTCAATCAAATAAAACATTCAGTTTCTTGGATTACCAAAATGTAATCCTCTTGTCATGTTTTCATTGCTTGATATACTGGATGTTGTGGCCTTTGACACATCCCTGCAGCTGGATTCCCAGCTCCCTGCCCCAGGAATCTTGATAGGTTTAACAGTGCCAGAGTTTCACAAGCATCCATATAAGAATCCTGTTGCAGATTTAGAAGTGGGTGTCTGTGTATTTCAAGAGATCCAGGGGCTGCACTTCTAGGACCCCCTTCACAAATAATGAGAGTAGAGCTCTTGACTGCTTTAGGGGAAAATTAATTTCAGCTACCCTAGACATGAGGTTACTAAACTGTGAGTTTTATATGATTAAATACCAAGAATCCCTTCTGGATCCAATGAAATGGAAAGCAGAAGGGACTGAGACAAGACCCTTCATAAGGAAAAGCTAGATCTGTACAATTCCAGCTCCCATGTTGCTAAGCATTCATTAAAATAGAGTTATGATACCGTGGATCCTACTTCTCAACTGATTGTGTGTATTTTTGCAGAATATCCAGATTTTTGCCTTTTATTTCTGGTCTGTTCCTCATAAAATCTGTGGTTTTCTGGCAAGTCAATGACATCAATTTGATTTTTAGATGTTATATCCTTCAGAAAATACATGCTAATGGCAAGCATTTTATTCCTTCAAGTTTTTAAGTTTAAAAGAACAATGTTTAAAATTTGTTCTGATTTTTGGCCTTTGATCCCTCCATTATTTGTGGCTTTGTCCAGATTTCCTGTGATTAGAGGTTGAGCGGTATGCAGTAGATGCATCCAGTAGGACAGCTATCATTTGGTCTGTTATTAGGAGGCATGACAGAACATTCCCTCTCTGTGTATGTAAAGGCAGAGATCCTTGATGCCCGCTAGACAAAGATTTCCTGTTTGGACCCCCTGCTCAGAAATTGTTTAAGAAACAGGAATAAAGCATAAAGACCATGCAGTCAGTTAAAGACTTTCTGCAGACTGTCTCACCTAGGTTTAACAGAAACTCCTCTTGCAAAACCTGGTCCTTTCTCACCAGCCAGACTAATGGGAAAGGTGGGAAAGGTAGGCAGGGAAAGAAAGGGAAATTTCCTGGGAAATGCCATACCAATTCCAGGATAAGGCCTGGAAGGGAACTAGCAGAGGAGCAGCTCTAACTCAGCAGAAAATCTCTCTGTCCTTCTAAAATATCCAACTCCAACCTTACTCATCAACTGTCGCCATCAGAAATGGTGGGCCCAACTCCAGATGCTGGGCCCAACCCAGTTTGGCTTCATTAAGGGTAGATCACGCTTATTAAACCTGGTAAACTTCTTTAAGAATGTCACCAAAGCCATGGACGAGGCTAAGACAGTGCACACAGCCTATCTCACCCTTGCCAAGGCTTTTGACACAGTTCCCTACTCTGGCATAATTGAGAAACTCTCCCAGATAGAGATTAACCCCTACATTACTAGATGTCCAACTGGCTCACTGACAGAACACACTCTGTCAAAATTGGTGACTCCACCTCCACCAGTAGACCAGTCATCAGTGGAGTACCACAGGGGTCTGTGCTGGGCCCCTTACTTTTTGGCATCTGTTTCTCAAAAGTTCAGGCCAAGGTAGATGGCTTTTGGCTCACCACATTCACAAATGATTGCAGATTGGGGGCAATCACTGAGTCCCCCAGTGAAGTCAACATATTACAAGAAGTGTAACACAAATGATTGGTACCAAAGTCATGGTCTAAAACTAAATGCAAAAAATGCAATATTCCCTTTGGCAAAACATAATTCCCTACAAATTACAATACTGACAACACCCCCATGGGTTCCAACTCAGTGTTGCAAGACTTGGGAACACAGGTTGATAGCAATCTGAACTTTGACCACCAAGTTTTCACAGTGGTAAGGAAAGCTTTTTATGAAGTGCACGTCATAAGCAAGAGCATAGCATCCAGGTCAAGGGATGTTATAACTCCACTGTACTAGACTCTCATCAGACCACTAACAGAGTATAATGCACCCTTTTGCATGTATCTTACCAGAGGCCTGCAGCAGCTGGAGAGACCTCAGAGGTTTCTCACTAAGAAAATACAGGAGCTCCAAACCATGACCCAAGTGGACAGGCTGAAAGCCGTTTCATTTTACTCTTTATCATACAGGCTGCTGAGAGGTGAGTTGTGCCTGGCCTATAGGGTAATTTCCAACCGTGCCTAATGGAAATGCTGCACATCTGCAAGTCAAATGGCTCAAGAGCCACATGTTCTAGAGAGCTCAGCCTAGCTTGTGATATTAACAGATCATGCTTGAGAGACAGATATGTCTCTCAGAGACTGCTTCTTCTTTGGACTAGACTCCCTATTCCCGTAAAACAGAGCTGCTCACTGACCTTATTCAAATGCAACCTAGATAATTGGATGAGAGACCGCAAATTACCCCTGATGTGGCACCCTTGTCCCTCAAGGACAGGGTTAGCCGGTATTGATGACAGGCCTGCTGTTTTCATAAATTCGTTCTTAACTACCCAAAAAAGAACAAATGGGGATCCTTGGGGTTAAGATGATTAGGCTTGTAAAGGCTGTAGGGCTGCTAGCCAAGTGACCTCCTATGGACCTATTAGCCTATAGGAGGCAGGTTACCCCTGTTCTTCCCCCAGTGAAATCACACATGACAAATTGGTACTAGATATCATGAGGTCAGGCATACCATGCGCATAATTTAAATACCAATATTTTGCAGCATTTCACTTCTACCAAAATATTAGCAAAAACTGGCACAGGGTCAAATTCAGACCTTCTGATCCATGGCTCAGTAGTGCAAGTATCAAAAGAAGAAACAGAAACAGGTCCCAAGAAAGGAAGGATCTTGTGGAGCAATAGCAGACCTATTCAGACAAAATTAATTTCTGCTAGTACCAGCATTCAAGATGGTTACTGTGCAAGAGCTCCTTCCCATGATACTTCCAGAGGCTCTCAAGGTCACCCTGAATTTAAAGGACGCCTACCTTCACATTCCCATAATGCAGGAAAACAGGTATTTCCTGAACTTCAAGATGGGGGGGCTCCCATTTCCTGTTCTGTCCCCTGCCCTTTTGCTTGTTTACTGTTCTCCAAAGTTTTGCCAAACATCTGGCTACACTGATTACCTTCTGCAAGACAAAGGGTGCCCTCCTCTACCCATACCTGGATGACTGTCTGATCCAGGCATTCTTTCACCAGGAGATGCAATCATCATTGCAAATAACCATGGACTGTTTTGTCAATGTAGACTTCTTCCTAAACCTTTAGAAATCGCATCTACTGCCCTCCACCAGAGTAACCTTTCTATGCATGGATCTGGACTTCAAGGACTAGAAAAAATCCTGTTCCTGATATCTCACTTCAAGATAGTAACAAAATAAATCCATCACATCCAGAGGTTTCCTCAGGCTCTTAGTATTCTTGGCATGTTGCATACTAATGATATCCTTAGCCAGACTATATATGAGGAAACTACAGTGGCAGCTAAACAAAAACAATGTGCCACCTCCAGCATCTCCTCCAAATATTTGTTCATGGCTCTCATGCATAAGGAGGGAGCTCTTGTGGTGGCTAAAAGCCAATCAGGCTAACTGAGGGCCCTTTTTTGGCTAGAGACAACACATCCAGTCCTTACAATGTACAATTTCGATCTTTCCTGGGGGGGAGAAAAGGTCCAGGGCATTTGGGAAACCAGATTGGTACAGAAATACAACAATGTCAAAGAAGTGATGGCTGTATTCAGAGCTCTATCTGCATTCAGAACCTACTGGAGCCATGGTCCCATACTCATAAGGTCAGATAACAGCACATTAATGTGGTGCATAAACAGGCAAGGATGAAACACCTCTTGTGCAGACAAGCCATTGCATGTTTAGGAACTGGTAGAATACATGTATCCTATCCTTGCCCAGTACTTCACAGTACAGGAAAACAACATTACGCTAAACAAGAATGCCTGCAGACCCAAACTTGTGGATGTTAAAAAGAGGTATTCTTAAAACTAAGTGGGGTGTGCCAGAAGTAGACCTTTTTGCTTCACTAAAACAAAGAAATACTGCACAAGTGCTCTGCAGATGAGAGCATGGAGGACAGATGCCTTCTCCTTCCCATGGATAGGTCTTTTTCTTTATGCCTTCTCTGCCCTACCAGTCATCCTCAGGGTACTTCAAAAGGTAAGAAAAGATGGACCAGGGCTGATCCTAATTACATCCTTTTAGCTCAGGCAGGAACCATGGGTGTTGACAAAACAAGTGGACCTGCTCACCCAGAATAAGGAGTCTACAATATACCTTTACTGGAAGCTGTCAGTCTGGATGATTTACTATCCCCTCCATGTATCTGTTTTCAGAGGATGTCTTACTTATTCTGATAGAGGCCAGAAGACCACACATCAGGAAATCTTACACTTCTAAATGGATATGGTTTTCTTATTAGAGAGCAACAGCCACTTTGAGCCAGGCTGCCTCTGGTCCTTACTTGCATGTCTGCATTATACAAAAAAAAAGATCTGTCCTATGCCTCCACTAACTTACACATTTCAGCCATTTCTGTACGTCTCTTTTTGGGCCACCTTGTTTACTCTTGCCAAGCCATGAAACATTTCCTAAAAGGGTTCTACACTTGAGACCACTCAAATAAGACTCTGCACCCCTTTCAGATCTCAAATCTGTGCTGCAAAATTTACATTCTCCCCTTTTAGTCTGCTGTGTCAGCTGACACTTAGATAGTTACCTGGAAAACTCTCTATACAAATAGCACTAACTTCCGCCAGATGTATGTCTGAATTATAGGCTTTAATATACAAGGAGTCTTTCCTGATTTTCCATACTAACTCCTCCTTTATGTCTAAAATGGTGATTGACCTTTCCTTAAATCAGGCTGTAGTTTTATGTCTTCTTACCATACCAAGAGATTAAAGGTGAGACGCTACTACATTCCTTAGATATGTATCGGCGTCTCAGATTCTACTTAGAAAAACAAATCTTACAGGAAATTAGACCAGCTGTTTCTATTTTTTACTAAAGGGAACGTGGGAAACCTGAGAACAAAAAAAATATCTATAAATGGATTGCTAACTGAATCGCCTTTTGTTGTTACCATCCTGTGAGATGACACCAAACAGTGTCAGAGCACATTCCACTAGGGCTACTGCTACTACCAATGCCTTTCTCATGGGAGTTTCTACTCTGGACATGTTAGAGGCAGCAAGTAGAACCTCTGTCCAAATCTTTTCCAGGCACTACAATCTAGGAGCTGGGCCCAGGGCCAAGGCAGGATTTGCTTTAGCCATCCTTTGGGACTTGATTTCACTTGGACCAGCATCTGTCCAAGCTCCCAACTCTCTTTATCTCTGGAAATTTTCCCAAGACTCATTACTGCAGCAGTGAACTATCAAGAACATAGTATGGTTGTGTTAGGTACTTACCATAAATGTAAATATTTGAGTATCTTCACTGTTGTGGTACTAGTTCTCTCCCACCTACCCCCTTCTACTTTATATCCAGGATTGGGTGGTACTGTTCCCTTCCTTATCCTTCTTCCACCCTAACTAGGTCCTTTTTTATGTTCTCTTGACGCAGTTTGGGGACTGATCTGAGCAGTCATTCTCCAGGTTCCCTGAAGAGAGCATGAAAACAGACTGGGGCAAGAAAGACCTGAAGATAATGCCAGCCAATGACTCTTTATACTGCTGATGGCCTAACTCTGGAAGTGGAGAGAGACTAATGGGCTGTGTGGGAAAGCAAGATCTATAGTATTTTGGCCAGCTTTAGGCTTCTGCAAGCAGAAAAATCCCAAGAGTCATTATTGCAACAGAGAAGATACTTGAACATCATAGCTAAACATCTGTATTTATGGTAAGTACCTAACACAACTGTACTATACTTTACTTTCATATCCTTTTCCTGAGTTCGGTATTAACACCAGTCTCTTAAGTTACCCTTCTTGCTTGATTGCTTTTTGCACTAATTGTTTGTGTTGAATGGTGTTTGGGATGAATAAAAGCCTAAGCTTTTCTTTTGGTAAGTGGAGACCTGGTGCATATCTAGCTGTTAAACCCCTGCACAGCAGCTGCATTAACTGTTAAGATTTCCCCTCCACCACTAAGTTTAAACTTGGTTGCTGTCTGTTAGTTCACAGTCCTTGCATCCTGAAGATATGCAGTTTTACCAGAGCTTACACTAAGAGCTTTTACAAAGGAATAGCCTGACTGCTGTTTATTTTCTGGGTTTATTGTTTGCCAGCCACTATTTGTACATCTTCTTATAGGAGTTCTTTAGGAACTGTACCTTTTCACTTGTAAATTGTTTTAGTAGTCGACTCCGCTCCAGAACCTGAAGCCGTCTGAAGTGCTGCCTGTATTTATGTATCACCGTCCATTTTCAGCCACATTGTAACTGGAGGCAGTAGTAACTTAGTTTTGTTTATTTATTTGCAATTGTTAATCAGGAAGGTCACTGGATAGAAAGCCCTTTTTCAGTGGAGGTCTGGGGAGAAAAGGTCTGCAGAATTTACAATGTAAACAGTAAAAGAGGCCTGTTGAGAAAAGCTCAACAAAATTTACAATGTCAACAGTAATTTTATAGTAAAAATGTATATATCCATCTATAAAACGTACATTTTTTGAGATGAAGGAGGAGATAGACAGAGGGTGACAATATGTAGAATAGGTAGTCTAACAAGAGAACTTTGTTGAGGATAGTGAAACTTGAACAGAGGTGAGAAAAAAAAGGAAGACAGAGAAAGAGAGAGGTGATTGATGGGAAGAGAAAAAGGATGGTTGAATGGGATAAGCTATTCTGGAGTGAGAACAGTCAGTGACAGGTCCATTTATTAAATGTGGGATTTAAGCAAGATTTTATTTTTTAGGAGGTTTTCTAGTTTTGTGAAGTAATAAAGGAAGGGAATTCCAGAGCTTGGATACAACAGACAAATAGGCAGTATTGCCATGATCACTGTGAGTTGAGGTTATTATTTATTTATTTATTATTTATTGACATTTGATAACCAGGAAAGTCAGACTGGGTCAGAAACCCATTTTCAGCAGAGGCCTGGAGGAGAAAAAGCTCCAGGAGTGATTTAAAATACATTATATACATCATGTTATAAGAAGAAATTTGTCAGTGGATCTGAGTGCTGTTGGAGGAGAGTACCAGGACATGAGAGGAGTTAGGTAGGGATATGTGCATGGATTGTGCCATATTATCTGGGCCTGTTTTTAACTGGCTAATTTTAAGGATGTTAGTGCATTGAGCTCTGATTGCAATACAGTGATTAGTTTGTGTTGGTGGATTTGCGGCAGGTCTACTCCAGTTCTGAGATTAGGGAAGAACAGAAATTAGTAAATGTTATGTTGGGTGGATAGCCATGTTGAAAAGCTCAAACCAGTTAGATATTGTGGTGGGGAGGCACAACCCATGGGTGGAAGATGAAATCAGGCAGTGCACACTGAATATCTGCTATAATGGTGAGTTCTTCACATACTTGCATAAATATAATGTCATCTATTCCACTGCTTAAGCCTCACTTTTCTGATTGCTGAGTTGCTTGTTATTTTGAACCTTCTGTGTTTCTTTTCTTAACCTAAACACAGTAAGTTTTATCTTACCTTTGAAGACAGCTCACTTAAGAACCACAATGCTTCCCTTTCTTTTAGATTACCACTTAGATTTAGACATATATTTTGTGCTACAATATTGATATACCACCATTGTTTCTCTCATTTCCATGCCTGTTGTTTAGTTCTTTCATCCATTTCCTTCTCTGTGATATTGCTACATTCTCACAAAAGTATGAGCTGATGATTTGTCTTATACCTTTTATTTTCATTTTTTTTCCTTCATCAACTCCCTTTTCCCCATTTTCTACATGGAGTTGAGGATGTTCTTCGTGTTTCACTGTTGTAGTCATCACACTTGGGTTATCCTGCCAGGGGTAGCCCTCAGTCGGCCCAAATACCAGAGGCTTAGTATTTCTGCGTCAGTTGCTGTCACTCCAGGACTGACATCAGGTCATCAGTGGTATAAAATCAGGCAGCCGACACCATTACATCAGCCTTTCTTGCCAGGGAGCCCGAAGCAGAAACAGTTCACACGAGTGCCAGTCGACTACCTGAGTTTTCGTTTCAGACTTGAAGTTGAAGTCTTCTAAAGCTAAGTACCCCATTGGGGATCCTTTTTTCTTGCTCTAACCAATGTCAGAAAAAGTTGACAATTGTCTCGCCTGTGGAAAGCAAATACCATACTGAGACATCCATTCTTACTGCGTCACCTGTTTAGGCCCGGACCACGACTTCCCTTGCTGTCGGTTTTGTGCTTTGTTCAACGCCAGAACTATACATCGTCGGGCCCTTATTGTAGCTAAATATTTTCGCTGTCAGTCCTTGTATTCTGATATGACTTCAGTAAGCCATCCAACTACTGATCTTCTGAAAAAATGTAAGGATAAAGACAGAGACAAACCGCACAGGTCCAAAACTGCTGACGATGCTTCCGTTAAGCTAGTCATCAGTTCTCCGGTCCTCAATGAAGCACTTTCGCTGCCCCTGATGCCCAAATCTGTGGATTCGCAGGCTGCTACCAAGACCCGTTTTGAGTCCGGTATGCCACGAGACATATCTTCGACTAAGGATCCTGTGGATGTCTTTACCTTGGATGGGTCCGGAGCCGCTGAGCAGATGCCGGTTTCCGAGGAAGTTCTTCGCACTACCGATACTCGACACAAACCGACGACTTCTTTCACGTCTTTAGTTCTTTCTAAAACTACACAGTTTCTAAGGCCCAGGGTATGTACTACACCTAAAAAAACGACGGCTCAAGCTCAGGCACCTGCTACCATGCTTCAATCAAATGGCAGAAGACCTTATTATGCTTATAAGGGGAAGCCAGGCTACCCCTTCCAAAAGAAAAAGAGACTTATCCCCAGTAGTTTTATCTGAACAGGAGTCCAGTGACTCTGAGGTTTCTGAATATGAAGACATGCAACCCCTCTCTGCTTATGAGGATTATGATGCAGAGGAATCCATTCCTTCTGCCTCTTCTCCCAAGGATTTTTCATTTGGTGAAACCCTACATACTTTAAGGGAGCATTTCCAATGGGAATGTCGGGACTATCCTCAGTCAAAAAAGAGACTTAGGGAATTCTTAGATTTACCACAGCACATACCTTTAGCCATTCCTTCTGTCCTGGATGTTGTGGATGATGTTTTTATGGAATCCATTTTGACTCCTGACACCCTTCCTCCTGCTCCCAGGAAACCTGACAGGTACTACAGAGTCCCTGACTCTCACAAATTCCTTTTCAAAAATCCTACTGCTGACCCAGAGGTCATCTCCCAAGGACCTAAAGGAATTAAAGCAACCTCAGCTAAGAATCTCACCCTCTCAGACAGGGATTCCTGAGCTTTAGACAGATGGGGTAAAAAAGTATACACCTTTGCAACTCTTGCTATTAGAGCACTAAATTGTCAGTTCCACATGCTGAAATAGCATACCATGGAACTCCTCAAACAAAAAATATCTTCCTTTCTTGCTTGTGCAGAAAATAAAGAATTACAAGAGCTTATGCATTCTGCAAGCCAAGTTACTCAGCACACCCTGCAATGTGGCTTTAATGCCCTAGAAGCAACTTGCAGGGCAGCAGTCACTGGTTCTGTCCTTAGAAGGCATGCTTGACTTAAGGAACAGACCTTGCCAGACCATGTCAAATCAAAATTATTGGACGCACCATTGAACAAAGACAATTTGTATGGCACCAAGGCAGAAGAGGTCTTAAAAAAGATGGAAGAAAAAGCTAAATCTATACAAACAGTTAAAGACTTTTTACAGGTCCAGCCTAAGAGGTTCAGTAGGCATTGCCCCTCCAAGCATTGGCCCTTTCCGGCCCCCTCCAGGCCAGCTAAGCTAAGACCCAGGGGAAGCAGACCCCCCCCCCCCCCAGACAGCAGTCCCAGGGAATGCAGAGATCTAAGCAATGGAGTTCCTCCTCTTCAAAAACAGGGAGTGCTTAATCACCCCCTTATGGTAAGAACTCACAATGAATTTACAACTCCACCCCTTACCTCTGACCACCTGCTTGTGCCCCTAGGAGGAAAACTCTCCTTCCATGCAAACAACTGGGCCTCTATTACCAACAACCGATGGGTCCTCAGCATAGTGTCCTAGGAATAAAAATTTTATTTCCACACTCTGCCAACCCCAAATGGGTTCCCAGATCTTCCTCTAAATTAGTGGGCAGAGGCCAAAAAGCAAGTCCATTCCCTGCTCTCCATGAGGGCAATACAGCATGTTCCTGCAGATCAGATAGACCAAGGTTTCTACTCCAGACTCTTCCTGGTACCCAGAAAAGAGGGCACCTGACTCCCAATCCTTGATCTGTCCATTCTAAACACTTTTCTGGTGATACCAAAATTCAAAGTGCTCACCCTCCAGCAGCTTCTTCCTATGCTTTCCAAGGATGTTTGGTAGCCACCCTAGACTTAAAAGAGACCTACCTTCAAATCCCAGTCAGAGAATCTTGCAGGAAATATCTACGTTTCAGGGCAGGATCTGTGCACTTTCAGTTCTCTGCTCTTCCGTTTGGCTTATCCACTGCTCCCAGAGTTTTCACAAAATGCCTGGTTCCAGCCATTGCTTTTTGCAGAAAAAGAAATATTCAAGTTTACCCCTACTTAGACGATTGCCTGATTCAAGCAGACAGTCAGGAAAAGCTGTTACAGCACCTGAACTTTGTAAAAGACCTACTGACCTCCCTGAGGTATACTGTCAGTGAAAATAAATCAAAACTAGTCCCCACACAAAAAATTGTATTCCTGGGAGCAAGCCTGGACACAGCATCCCAGATGGCATTCCTTACTCCAGGAAAAACAAGCCTACCTGACAGGCTACTTCTCTCAACCAGAACCCAGTTATCCGCAAGGAAAATCCTGCAAGCTCTAGGGTTCATGGCCTCCTGCATTCTACTCATTCCATATGCCAAACTGCATATGAGGAAAGTACAATGGTACCTAAAAAGCCTTTGGTGTCAACACTCTCAAGACCTGGAAACTATCATACCTATGATACCCTGTCTAAGGAAAGATTTTTTTGGTGGGCAGCAGCATGTAACCATAACAAGGGACTTCCCTTCTCACAACCCCATGCCACCCAGAACCACACCACAGACACTACAGTGATGTGGTATATCGACAAGCAGGGAGGGACTCACTATTATCCTCTCTGCAGGCTCGCCATGACCCCTTGGCACACGGCCTCAACCATGCAAATATGCCTGCTAGCACAATTCCGATCATGCTCCCTAAACTCTCTGACAGACAATTTAAGCAGAAACCTGCTAGACCCACACTAGTGGCAGCTACACCACAGAACCTTCAACCTTGTAACCCAGAAATGGGGCACCCTGAAGGTGGACCTCTTTGCCTCCCACTCCAGTCATCAGCTCAGCAAATTCTGCACCAGCAAGGCAAGGCCTGGAAAGTGGATGCTTTATCCTTCCAATGTGTAAACCTCTCTCTCTATGCATTTCCCCCTCTACCACTCATTTTAAGGGTACTGCTCAAAATAAGAGAGGAAAAACCAAGGGCAATCTTGACTGCCCCAGACTGGCCACACCAGCACTGGTACCCACTGTTGCGCAGCCTGTCACCCCTACCACCATAGCACCTACCTCAGATCCCAACACTCCTGACCCAGAAGAATGGAGAATTCATGCATCCACAATTGCAGACCCTGAACCTGGCAGCCTGACTTATTCCCTGACCTCTCCTCCAGCTGCCAGCCTAAGCAAACAAGTCCTGGATGTTATACGTGAGGCCAGATGCCCCAGCACTAGAAAATCCTATGCTGACAAGTGGAAAAAGTTTTGCACCTGGATCCAGGCTAAGGGAGCCGAAACAGCACAGCCCTCCCTACCTCTGATCATGAATTACCTACTACACAGGGTTCTATCCTTCTCTTCTATTAAAATTCACACCTCTGCCATCTCTGCTCATTACAGCACAGAGCCACCTCTCTTGTCACACCCTCTCATCAAACAGTTCCTAAGAGGGGCTAACAACTTAAGGCCACCCAAAAGAGCTCTTACCCCAGCTTGGGACCTTAACTTTGTGTTGGAAAAGCTCACCCTACCCACTTTGAGCCTGCAGCTTTAGCAGACTTAAAATTCCTCTCTTGGAAAACAACCTTGCTTCTGGCCATCACTTCAGCTAGAAAAGTGTCTGAGCTACAGGCACTCATGGCTGTAGAACCCTTCATCATTTTCCATGCTGACAGGGTCTCCCTCAGAACTAACCTATCCTTCATGCCTAAAGTGATGTCCAGTGTGGCTCTCAACCAATCATTCATTCGCCCACCTTTTTCCCTAACCCACAAAACAAGGGGGAAAGGATTCTGCACTCTCTAGATGTGCACAGACAGCTCAGATTCTATCTGGATAGGACTAAATATTTTAGAAAAACTGACCAATTGCTAGTTAGCTTTTCAGCAGGGGCAGAGGGCAAGGCCATATCCAAACAAACAATCTCCAAATGGATAGCACACTGCATCCATTTCTGCTACAAACAGCATGGGAAACCGCCCCCAAAGGGGGTCATGACATATTCCACCAGGGCAACCTCCACCTCTGCAGCTTTTCTCAGAAGGGTCCCCACCAGGGACATCCTGGAGGCTGCAACATGGACTTCTGTTTATACCTTCACCAAGCATTACCACCTGCCTAGCTTCTCCAAATCCAGGGCAGGCTTTGCCACCGCAGTCTTGCAGGGCATCCTAGCCAGCCCCCAGTCTTCTTAACTGCCCCCACCCTTTTCTTCAACTTTGGGAATCAACCCAAGTGTGATGACGGCAACAGTGAAACTCGAAGAACATAGTACAGTTGTGTACACTTACCATAAATGTAGATGTTCGAGTGTATTCACTGTTGCAGTCCTGGTTTCCCACACTCCATCCCCCTTGTCTCTCTCTCTCTCTCTTCCCCTCTCCTTACAGGGAATTTCTGGTATTTACTTTCTACTGGTGGTGTTCTTCCACCATAACCTAGTTCCTTATTTGGGGGCTCTTGACAGTTGGGGCAAGAAAAACTGATGTAATGGTGTTGGCTGCCTGATTTTATACCACTGACGACCCGACGTCAGTCCTGGAGTGACAGCAACCAACACAGAAATACTAAGCCTCTGGTATTCGGGCCGACTGAAAGCTACCCCTGGCAGGATAACCCAAGTGTGATGACTGCAACAGTGAATACACGCAAACATCTGCATTTACGTTGTGTACACAACTGTACTTTTTGTGTCAACTGTTGCCTTCTCTCTCTATATTCAGTGCCACTCTCCTATCTTCTTCAACACTCATGCCTGACTGTCGCAGGTCTTCTGTCACACAATCCATCCACCTCTTTGCTGGACACACTTGTTTCATCTTGCCTTGTTCCTGTCTGTCCCAAATCTTCTTCACCAGATTGTCTTATGTTTTTCTGCACATGCCCAAACTTCTGTAATCCATTTTCTTTGATCTTTTCTGCAGTTGGAGGCACTTTGGCTTCTGTCTGCTCTTATGTCCTCATTTCTTCATCTGTCCCAATGTGTGCTTCCTACCACTTCATCTCCATTACTTCTAACTTCCTCAACTGCTCTGTCTTTACTGCCCTGGTTTCTGTACTGTATAGTAGTACTGGCCACACCATTGTTTTATACATCATACTTTTCAACTTCTTTGGCATTCTTCTGTCATACATTACACCTGACATTCTGTGCCAGTTGGCTGCAGCTGCCCTGATTCTGGCTTTGACCTCCTCATTCAGACTTTCCTTGTTCTCAACAACCCCTCCCAGGTACTTGAAGCTGTTATATTGTTCTACTGTATTCCTTCTATCTCAATTCTCAACTTCTTCTTTTGATTCCCCCATTTGCTGTCATTACAACTGTCTTATCTGTACTCGGTTACATCCTATGTGCCTTCAGTTTTGCATTCCCTTCCCTTATCCTTTGTAGACGTTCATGCTTAGAGTCTGCCTGTAATGCAATATCATCTGCACACAGCAGCTTTGTTGATCTGTCCCCTCTGACTTGTTTGCTAATGTAGACCATCACCAGCATGAACAGCAGTGGGCTCTGAGTTGAACCCTGATCCCTACCTACACCCACTGGGATCCCCTTTGTGAGACCAAACACTGTTCATACTTGAGTCATTGGGTCCTTGTACATAGCTTGCACTAATTCTGACGATGTTTCTGAGACTTTGAACCACATCAGGACTGACTAAATCAGCTTTCTTGGGACCTTGTCATATGCTTTCTCCATCTGTAGGAATGCCCAGTTGGACTCTTTCCTCATTTCTAGTTTCTTCTCAAGTATTTATCTCACTGCAAACATTGGGTCAGTTGTGCTGCATCCTGATATGAATCCAAACTGCTCATCTTCCATCTTACTTTCTAGTACTCTGTGTATTCGTTTATTCATCGCACTCTCAGAACTTTCTTACTGCCCACAGCTGTGAATGTCATCTTTGTTCTTGAACACTGACACTAGTGTGCTTATTTTCCAGCCATCTGGGGTACTGCTTTGAGTACCTTCAGGATCCTTTTCTCCCTTATCTCACCTAACGCCTTTATCATATCTGCAATGTGACCTCATTTGAAACTGCTGCCTTCCCTGACTTCATTTTCCTTAGTGTTCTTACTTCTTCCATGGTGAGCTCCTCCTCTTCTTTGCATATGCTGCATCTGGGGCAGTACAGCTTCTGTGATGTTTTCTTCAGTCAGAAGCTGCTGGAAGTACTCCTTCCAACTGCCTTTAATGTTCTATGGATTGGGGAACAGGTTGTTGCTGGCGTCCCTTATGAAGAGTGTCTGACTAACTTCTTTATCTTTCTGTCTCTGCCTTGAAACCTGATATAATTTATTTTTGCCATCTACTGAGCCACTTTCCAGAAGATGATAGAGTGCCTTTGATGCCTTGTTCTTTGCTATTGCAACTCCTTTCTTAGCCTGTTTGTTAGCCAACCAGTATTCCTTCCTAGCCTGGTGTATCTTTTCTATCTCCCTCTCTTTCCTGCACTACTTCTTTCTTTTGATGATTTCCTGGACTTCTGGATTCCACTACCAGCTTTCTTTATGTACCTTATTTCCATATCTAACTTGTCCACATACCTGTTCTGTTGTCCTCAAACATGCTGTTTTGAGGCACTGCCATTCTACTTCTTCATCTCCACCTATTTCTTCTTCCTCCACTGTAGAAAGAGACGAGTCACCTCAGCATAAAATCCAAAAGTTATTTAATAAGAAAAGTGCTTTCACAAACAATGTTGCTTCATCAGATCATTACACTCAAAAAAACATCCTGCACATTTATAGTGCTCCAATCAACTCAAAGAGTCCAATAGGAACATAGTGCATCCTACTTCACTAGGTAACAAAGCATATATTCATTAACCATTTAGTTACCATACTCTAACATCACAGTGAATAAATAACAAACACTCTACGAGAATACATATACACACATACGTAGTCATACACACATACTGAAATGCAACTATATTCAAATCTAATTAAAACAAATCCATGACATAAAAACAAATATCAAAAAACATAATTCCATGGAATGTCTGTAACAGTTATTTCCTCAACCTACATCCTGCTAAAGTAGGTTTAATAGAAATACGGTCATTCAATCCTGAGCCTGCATATGCTCTCAACCTCAGGATCCAACTAAGTTCCAACTGTTCTGTCTTACTCACTATGTCCCCTTTCCTATCATTCTGTTGTATGACCTCCAAAACTAAGAACTTAAATTTAAGTTCATTCCCCATATTATTCATATGTTTGGCTACAGCACTATACTTCAAGCCTCTACGGGCACAATATAGGTGATCTCTAACTCTTTCCCTAAGCCGCCTGTTAGTTTTTCCCATATAAATGTTTATACATCCACTTACAGGACAGGAACACAGATTGATGGTTTGTGCTGATTGTAATACCAAGAATTTGGTTTACTTAGCATGGTGTGTATCCTGCCCTTCATTTTGATGTACATAGAACTGCACTGGTGGATCTTCTTATACAAGTTATTACGAATTTTCTCTTGTTTTCCTCTTCCTCTATTTCAGTCTGTGTCTCTAGACATCTCAGAGTTTTTTGGAGGCAGTTTTTATTATGATGGTAAAGGTGCAAGGCCTGTACATTTCTCAAACAGACCAGTGCACACAAGTTGCATATTGTTGTACAATACCAAAGTGATGTGGTACATCAACAAGCAAGAGAGTAAAAGGACATACTGCTATTAAAGCTGGCTATGATCACTTGGGTTTTAGCTGTTCAGCATTCCTTAACCTTCCAAGTACCTCTCACAGAGCAAAACATAGTGTCAGGCACATTGAATGGAACCAAGATAGACCCAAACAAAGATAGTTGAGATGAGAAGGTCTTCCAGGTATTGGTCCATTTCTGGGGAACATCTCATACAGATCTCTTGTCCTCTTTTTAAAACAGACAATATATATCCTTTCCTATTTATTCACTTTCAAGGGAATTTTCTTTACACATTCCACCCTTCCCATGGGTATTGGGGGTATTTTTCAGAAGGACTCGCCAAAAACTTTTTTGTTGTGAATCCCTTTTGGCTCAGGCAATATCGAGTCTCCCTTTTGTGGAACTGACCACAGACAATTACCACGAAGTTCATCGTGATCTGGATCCACTCAAACAAGATCGGGGATTTCCTTCTTGGATTTTGATACCTTTTAGGCACCTCCCTTTTGAGGACATAGAGGAGGTACTAATGGAAGCAATAAATCCTGCTACTAGAAAATCATACTTTAACATTTGGAAGAGTTTTCTGATTAGTGCCTACTTAATAACCAGGGCCCAATTTGAGATTGTAACACTGGTGCTCAAATATTGGTGTGATTTACTAGCCTCTGGCCATAGTACTACTTTGTTAAGGTACAGTATTCAACCAATTCAGTATGTCTGCCAATAGATCCATCACTTTCCTCAATGTTTTCTTAGTAAACAGTTTCTAATAGAAGTGTTTCATCTGAGATCTCCTTACAAACAGGTTGTTCCTTCCTGGCATCTTAACTTCCTGCTGGAAAAGTTAACCTCATCTCCATCCGAATCTGCACATCAGACATATTTAAGGTTATTTATAAACAAAAGAATGCTGTTCTCTTTGCACTGACATAAGCAAGATGATTTTCTGAGCTGCAAGACCTCTTGGTGGGAAATCCTGTCTGTTTTGCTTCAGGGATAGGGTATCAGTAAGAACAAATCCCTCATTCATGCTCAATGTCGTTTCAGATTCTCTATGAATCAAGCCATCAATCTCCCTCTGATGTTCATCGTGTTTCACTGTTGCAGTCATGACTGTAGGGTTCTCCCCTGCCGGCAGGCAGCCCTCGGTCGGCCAGAATCCCAAAGTCTGGGTACGGCGTCGGCTGTTCAACCATGCTCCCTGACGTTAGAGCGCCAAGAGTATAAAGCTGACAGCCGACGCCATCTTCTCCAGTCTTTCTTGCCGTGCGGTGATAGCAGTTCGCAAGTGCCGGTCGGCTGACTCCTGACAAATTTTTCTATATACTACGGTCCGAAGACTTTCTTCTCCACTTAAAGCTAAGTACCCCGTTGGGGAAACTTTTTTCTTGCTCCACTCCGATGTCAGAAAAAGTTAATAATTGTATTTCATGTGGGAAGCAAATACCTCATAAGGATTTTCATTCTTACTGTATTCCTTGCTTAGGCCCTGACCACGATGTAGCTAGTTGTCGGTTTTGTGCTAGATTCAATCAATGTACAATTAAGCGAAGGTACGATTTTGCTTTTCATTACTTCGGTAGGCGCTTTAACTACAAAATGTCATCGGATACGGTCCCGGCTACCGGAGTTCACAAACATCGCAAGGATAAAGACAGGCCTCCGAGGTCCAAATCTGATGATAGCGCACAAGCGGAGCCAGCTTCAGGTTCGGCCGTCGTCAGTGAGGCGCTTTTGCAGCCCCTGTCGGCCATTTCAGAACCGACGGCCGAAACGGACTCTCATGAGGAGCCAACCAGGCCTTTAAATATTTCTGTTGCAGGACCTTCGGACAATGCTCCTTCGGATGGGTCCGGAGCCGCTGTGCAGGTACCGGCTTCCGAAGGGGTTTTCAGGCCTACTCAGCTAATAGTAAAGGCAAAGACAAAGACAAAGGCAAAGACTCCTTCTAAATCAAAGACTTCAACACAGGCCTCTTCTGAACCGGCTCCCAAGTCACAGAAACAGTTAGTCAAGATGGCGGAGGATTTACTTACTATGATTAGGGGTTCACATCCCCCTCCAGACAAAAGGCCAAGACAGGATGTGTATTATGATTCCTCTGATCAGGCTTCTGTTTCCTCAGTTTCTTCTTCTGATCAGGAATATTCTTTCCCTCCTTATGAGAATTCTGATGCTGAAGAATCCATTCCTTCAGCTTCTCCCCCTGAGGATTTCTCTTTTGGGGAAACTTTGCATGAAATGAGGGAACATTTCCACTGGGAAGGACAGGAGTATTCGGAATCCAAGAAAAGACTGAGGGATTTTCTTCTTCTTCCCCAACATAGACCCCTGGCTATTCCTCCTGTTTTGGATATTGTGGATGATGCCTTTTCGGAGGCTAACTTAACCCCTGACTCTTTTCCTCCTGCTCCTGTTAAGCCTGATAGATATTACAGGGTTCCTGATTCCCATCAGTTTTTATACAAGAACCCTGCTGCTGACCCTGAAACTATTTCTCAGGGTCCTAAGGGAGTTAAGGCCGCTTCTGCCAAAAATCCCATTCCTACTGAAAAGGATTCTCGATCCTTAGAAAGATGGGGCAAAAGGTGTACACTTCTGCTACTTTGTCCATTAGGGCTTTAAACTGTCAGTTTCATATGCTTAAATACCAGCAATTTCTCTTGTCTGTCTTAAAACAAAAGCTTACTTCCATTTCTGCCTGTGCAGATGATAAGGAATTACATGACTTATTGCATGCCACTGAACAGGTTGGGAAGCATGGTTTACACTGTGGATTTGATGCCTTGGAGGCTTCTTGTAGGGCTGCGCCTCTGGCACAGTCATTAGAAGGCATGCATGGCTAAAGGAACAAAATTTACCTGAACAAGTAAAGGCTAAATTATTGGATGCTCCTGTTCAGCATAATGTTTTGTTTGGATCAAAAGCTGAAGAGGTGATTAAAAAGATGGAGGATAAGGCGAAATCCATGCAAACAGTTAAAGATTTCTTACAAGTACAGCCACCTAGATTTAGCAGGAATTGGCCTTCAAAAAATTGGTCCTTTCCCACTTCAGACAGGCCTCAGAGGGGTAGATATAGATGCTCCAGAGGGAGGCCTCAAACACAAGCTGCTTATAGACTAAGACAGTGGACTGCTTCCACCCCTAGGGGAGGAGAGGGCAGGTCACAATCTCAAAGGAAACAAACTCAATGACTCCCTCTGTTGGGCTACAGGAGCTTCTTGCCTGGAAGCCCCTCTCAGAGGAAAACTCTCTCTTTTTTATCAAAATTGGACTCAAATAACCCAAGACAAATGGGTTTTGGATGTGGTTTTAAGAGGTTACAAATTCCATTTTCATACCTTGCCAAGGCCAAGCGGATGGCCAGACCTTCCAAAACATCAATGGACGGAGGCCTTAAACCAGGTGGAAGCTCTTTTGGCTATGAATGCCATAGAACTGGTTCCTCTTTCAGAGATGGGAAAAGGTTTTTACTCAAGGCTCTTTCTAGTCCCAAGGAAGCAAAACTCATGGAGACCCATTCTGGATCTATCGGTCTTGAACACCTTTCTAGAGATTCCAAAATTCAAGATGCTTACTCTACAGCAGCTACTTCCAATGCTGTCCAAAGATGCATGGATGGTAACTTTGGATTTAAAGGAGGCATATTTACACATTCCCATCAGGCAGGATCGCAGAAAATACCTCAGGTTCAAGGCTGGATCAAGGCACTTTCAATTCTCTGCTGCCCTTTGGATTGTCTACTGCCCAGGGTCTTCACCAAATGCCTGGCTCCAGTAGTAGCTTACTGCAGACTCAAGGGAATTCAAATTTACCCTTATCTGGACGATTGTCTAATTCAGGCAGACAGCAAGGATGTCTTACTCCAGCATCTAGAATTTGTACAGAACCTCCTCAAGTTCCTGGGATTCTCTGTAAACATAAAAAAGTCAAATTTGACAGCATCACAACAGATAACTTTTCTGGGTGCATTTCTAAACACCACAACCCAGATGGCATTTCTGACATCCAAAAAACAATTACAGCTGGCTTCATCTTTCAAAACCTTGGCAACTCTAACTCAGCTATCTGCACGGAAATTCCTGCAGGCTTTGGGTTACATGGCCTCCTGCATCCTTCTCGTACCATATGCAAGACTACACATGAGGAAAATACAGTGGTACCTAAAAAGTGTATGGTCTCAGCATTGCCACAGTTTAGACATACTGATCTCTGTCCTTCCTTGCCTTCAAAAGGAATTTCTTTGGTGGTCCAGGGCATGTGCTCTAAACAAAGGGAAACCCTTTCGTCTGCCTCCTGCGACTCAGATTCTAACCACGGACGCCTCGGATTATGCTTGGGGAGCCCATTTTCAGGGCAATTGTCTGCAGGACCTTTGGACAAAGGATCAGAAGCACCTGCATATCAACTAAAAGGAAATGTTAGCCATTCAGAAAGCTCTGTTGGCCGTCAGGAATCTTTTACAACCAGGACAACTACTAATACGGACAGACAACACCACAGTTATGTGGTACATAAACAAGCAAGGGGGATCTCATTCCTACCCCCTTTGCAGACTAACCATGGATCTATGGAACACAGCTCTAGCTTGCAATCTGGATCTTCAAGCTCAGTTTCTACCAGGGAAACAAAACTTCCTGGCAGACAGTCTGAGCAGAAACCTTTCGGATTCACACGAGTGGATGCTGGACACCAAAATTTTCAGGATGATAACAGCAGTCTGGGGATGTCCTCACATAGACCTCTTTGCATCCCATCTCAATCATCAACTACAGAATTTTTGCACCAGGACTTTCCACAGAGAAGCTTGGAAAGTGGATGCCCTGTCATTCATTTGGAGGAACCTCTCGGGATATGCCTTTCCACCTCTTCCTCTTCTTTCACGGGTTTTATTGAAGATAAAACAGGACAAGCCCAAGATGATAATCTTGCTGGCTCCAAATTGGCCTCAGCAGTTTTGGTATCCAACTCTAAAAAACCTATGCCTGGAGCCCCCTTGGGTTTTACCTCCGTCTCCGAACCTTCTGTCCCAGCATCAGGGTCAGGTTCTACACTCTCATGTCAGAACTCTCAGCCTGGTGGCCTGGTTAATCCAGGGCCTTTGATTTCTTCTTTACTGTCCAAGCAGGTTATGGATGTCATTTTAGAAGCCAGACATCCTAGCACTAGAAAATCTTATGCAGGAAAATGGAAAAGATTTTGTTCCTGGATGCAGGCTCAGGATTCTGATCCTCTTCTTCCTAACATTACTTTAATTTTACTTTACTTGACAGATCTCTTACATAAGGGTCTCTCTTTTTCTTCCATTAAGATACATGCCTCTGCTATTTCTGCTCATTATAATACAGACCCTCCCATCTTTTCCCACCAGCTCATGAGACAGTTTCTCAGAGGAGCTAAGAACTTAAGACCTCCTAGATCTCCTCCCATTCCTGCTTGGGATCTCAACTATGTTTTGGAAAAACTAACCTTGCCTCCTTTTGAGCCTGCTGCCTCTTCTGACATCAAGTTTTTATCTTGGAAGACAGCTATCCTGTTAGCTCTAACCTCTGCCAGGAGAGTTTCTGAGTTACAAGCTCTTATGGCTGTGGAACCTTATATTATTTTTCATCAAGACAGGGTATCTTTGAGGACAAATCCTACCTTCATGCCTAAGGTGGTTTCCAAAGTGGCTTTAAATCAAGCTATCCACTTGCCAACCTTTTTCCCCACTCCACAAAATAAAGGGGAAAGGATCTTACATTCCTTGGATGTACACAGACAACTACGTTTTTACCTGAACAGAACCAAGGACATCAGAAAATCAGAACAATTGTTTGTTTCTTATGCTTCAAGTTCCCAAGGTAAAGCCATTTCAAAACAGACCATCTCTAAATGGATTGCCCATGGAATCAGATTTTGTTATTCTCACCATGGAAAGCAAATCCCAGGGAGTATACGGACTCATTCCACCAGAGCTGCTGCCACTTCTGCGGCCTTCCTCAGGGGAGTTCCAACCAAGGACATTTTGGAAGCTGCAACTTGGAGTTCAGTGCATACTTTTTCTAAGCACTACAATCTACCTCTCTACTCTAAGTCTAGGGCAGGCTTTGCCTCTGCAGTCTTGCAGGGCCTTTTAGCCGCCCCTTCCTCCTTATGACCACCTCCCTTTCATTCAGCTTTGGGATTCTACCCTACAGTCATGACTGCAACAGTGAAACACGATGAACATAGTATAGTTGTGTACACCTACCATAAATGTAGATGTTCGAGTGTCTTCACTGTTGCAGTCTGGGTTTCCCTCCCTCCTGTCCCCCTTATTTTTACTTTTGTGTATTTCCTTTTTTTCATCATTCTTCTGAGGTGTATTTGCAGAGGTTATAGGACCTTTTTCATTTTGGGACTCCTGACATCTGGGGCAAGAAAAACTGGAGAAGATGGCGTCGGCTGTCAGCTTTATACTCCTGGCGCTCTGACGTCAGGGAGCATGGTTGAACAGCTGACGCCGGAGCCAGACTTTGGGATTCTGGCCGACCGAGGGCTGCCTGCTGGCAGGGGAGAACCCTACAGTCATGACTGCAACAGTGGAGACACTCGAACATCTACATTTATGGTAGGTGTACACAACTGTACTTTCTATTGTAACACTCAAAACCTCAGAGAAAGAATTCCTCATACTCTGGACATGTTTTGGCAACTTGGTTTTATCTTGACAGAACTAAGTCCTTGAGAAAAGGCTATTATTTCTTATATCGGTAATAAAAAGGGCAATCTGTGTCAAACAAATGTTTTCCACTTGGTTGTCCTAGGCTTTTGCTTTTTCTTGCACCCTCCATAATGAGCCATTTCTAGGCAGTATTAAGGTACACTGTCTGTAGGCCTCATATTCTTTGATGGCACAATGGAAAAGGGTGGACTCTAGAAGCTTTCTAGAAACACTTATATGATCTTCTGTATGTACCTCTACAAAGAATTATTATATAGTGGATTCTTTTTAGATCCAGGACTGGCATTGCTAGGACCATTTTCTGGGGGCTCCTGGATCCATATTCTTCCTCCTGCCATGTTGAATAAGCTGTGATATTCTTCCCATAGGCAACAACAACAGTGGGAATGATGAGCATAGTACAGCTGTGTAAGTTTTACTTACCCATAACAGTAGATGTTCGAATTACTCACTGCTGCAGTAGCTGCACCCCCTAGTGAAGTATGGAGTTATCCTTTTTTTGTTTGTTCTGGATGAATATGCAGTTTCTTATCTAGTAGGCATGAAAGTCCTGAAGAATTCCCTCTCCAACTGCTGGTTTTCCCTCTTCAGAGTGGTTTGAGGACTTGTAGCGGACCCATGCTATGCAATTTACCATTTTGTTGCTCTTTGATCAGAGAGTTATACTCTTGTTATGGACTTAAGCCCTTACAGATATAATGTATGATCTTCAAGAGCATCTCATCCAACCATTTCAAAGCAGGACTTCACATCATAGTAGGAGACCTGGACATAAAATTGATAAATGTAAGGTGTCCATTCGACTGACCTGCTTGTTCCAAAACCAGAATGATCGGGCATAATTCTGCTTGTGGTTTTCTGGGGAGGAAAGATGTTGCTTCTTCTGAAAGTGAAGGCAGATCTCTTTAATCTCTTAATGTGAGTGCATAACAAGGAATGTCTGAGAGAGATTTTTAATGAGATGGCATGACAATTTTTTTGTCTGATAACTGCACAGCTATGCCGCGGTGGTATGGCAGTAGCGTTGTTACCTCACAGCAAGAGGTTCTCCCATTCGATTCTCGGTGTGGCTTGGAAGTGCGTTCTGTGTGGAGTCTGCATGTCCTCCCTGTGGTTGGGTAGTGTTTGAAAGACATGCGTGCGTAAATAGGCGTGCCTTCATTTAAGGGTGGGCGTCAAGCTGGCACCTCGGCATTTTGTAAAAATCTACTGCCAATCATTAGCAGACCAGAGTTACGCTGTGGCGACCCCTTACCAGGAAAAAGCTGAAAGACAAACAACAACTGCACAGCTATCCATAGCAGCTTTAAAAAAAACAATTTTATGTTCTGAAAGATTACCCATTCTACCCACCTTCATTTTCACTCCTGTTTGTTTAATATGCAAGTAGTATCTGTCAGTCCCTGTTTTATTTACTGCAGTTTGGCATTTAGATTACTGATGTTTAGGCGTACTGTACTTAACACTTTTCACTGTTTGTAGTCCCATTTTCTTAATTTCCTTTCTCATAGTTGTTGGAAGGGAACTGCCACAAGGGAGGATATGGCTGGCACTTCAGTTAATACTGCCTGTGTCAGCAGCAGTGTATGTTAGTGGCATGCCAAGTAACAATGATTTATCTTCCATGGCATCCTGTTAAAGGTCAAACAAACACTGTGACTTGAGTTAGTATAAAGAGCCTTCCATGATGGATCTTGCACATATTTTTCATGGTTTGTTTTAATTAGGATTTACTTCCTCAGAAGGCTTAATTATACATTTGTATATCTATTGAAATGTTTCTGTCCTGCTTTTAGATACTTGCTTTATAATCATAAGTACATTAAGGAGTGCTGCTTGCTGCTCATAAAGTCATATTTATTGTAGGTTACATATAAACTGTGCCTGAATATAAATGCCATTTTCTTTGAAGAATTTCGCTGATGTGTTGTAAAAGCCTTTTCTGTTATTCTTGGATAACATGTATGAAATTTTGTTTCCTTCCATCACTTCCTGTTCTAGTGCTTGTAATCACTGGAAATTCTCAGTGGCAGGTTGAGATTATTTGAATTCTTTAAGGAAAACAATCTAGTTTTACTGAGGTTGTCTTACTGAACTGTCTCACAGAATATATTTAATAATAAAAAAAACTTTCAGCAGTATATATTTGTTTCAGTGACTGTGGTAAATGAAAATAAGTTGTTTAACTGGTTCTTACTGAAGAATTTGTATAACTTGCTTTTCTACTGCATTTTCATTACCTTCCTTGCCCACAAGCTTTAATAATAATGTTTCTTACCTCATGTATTAATTTTAAAAGTAGCCCTTCTTTAGCATTGTCATTATCCAATGCTATCAGTAATGTCTTTCGGCTTTTCCTGGTAAGGAGTCGCCAAAGCAGAACTCTGGTCCGCTAATGATTGGCAGTGAATTTTACGGTGCCGAGTTGCCAGCCCGATGCCAAACCTTCAAGGAAGGCACACCTATTCACGCACGCACCTACCTGCATGTCTTTTATGTCACTCAACCACAGGGAGGACATGCAGACTCCACACAGAAGGTGCTCCAGCCGAGAATCGAACGGGAGAACCTCTTGCTGTGAGGCGACAATGCTAACCGCTGTACCACCATGGCCATCATTATCCAATGCTATTAACACTCATTATTTTTGCAAGGCAGTCTTCACCTTGCTATTGCATCTCTTTTATGTACATGTCCCAATCTACAGAAGGTATCGCCGGTGATTTGTGCAATTCCTTTGTAAGAAAAGACAGGCTTCCCATGATGCATTGTGCACTTTGAACTTCAGAAGACTTGTGGATAGTTAGGTTCATATGGAATATGAAGACACAAGTAAAAAGGCTGAGGTGTTTGGAAACATGCAGATTTGTATGTCTGTGCATTACTCAGCGGAGAAGCTGCTGAGTAGGATTCTTATGTTTCAGTGTGATGAAGGCAGGGTACACCGCACCTTCTCTGTCAGTGTGGAACACCTGTGCCATCTCTAGTGACTCATTCAATAGTCTGCTTTCATTGAGTAGACCCCCTTCTTCCTCACAGAGGATAAAGTGCAAGGATAGTTAACTGTCCTCATATGACTGACCTCTGATACTGAGTCTTGGTTTGAGCCTAGAACTGGTAATGTCATGGGCAGCAGCACTCACTGTATCAGTATCAAATGTCTGGCCTAAGATTGTGCAGTCTTTGCAGTAATTAAATATAACTTTTTGATTAGTAAATTATGATTTTTATATAGCAAGGGGTCCACTGTATTGCATTTGACTTTAGAAAAAAGGGTACTTAATCTGAGGCGAAAGCATAAATATGGAGTTATATGGGTTGACAATGGGAGTGCGACAAGGCATGAAGAATTTATGGATTTACCCAAAAGGTGTATGCTGTTGCTGCTACAGGAGAAAAGTTGTCAGAAAGTTTCACAGCTGAGATGCATATTGGTTGGCTATATCATTTTTTTAACAAAAAAAATCTTTATTGAATTATCACTTTAAGATGTAGGCAATCGTACATTTATGTAAAAAAAAAAAAAACATATTGACATATTTTCAGTTACAGACATTGTACATCACATATAGTCTTCTATACAGTCATTGTCAATCAAACATCACATAGCTGATTCAATACCTGCCCTCCCATTAACCTCATTCAAAACATTATTCTGCATGTATTGTTTCCACAATTCCCATTTTTATATGTAATTTGCTACTACCCTTTTCTAAAGGTTCCACTTCCAGTTCTTTTATCTCTGTTACTATATTCACTACTTCTAACATGGTTGGGTTAGACTTCTCCATCAGAATTAAACTGAGCAAGGTCTTACTATAGGTAGGTAATTCAAATTCTGTATCACAGCTCAAAAAATCACTTTCTTAGTTGTATCAATTTGCTCACCCAGTCTTTCTGACAGAGTAATCTGCAGGGATTTTTTAAAGTCTGCCAACTCATTACACTCGCAAAAAATATGTTTCCACTTACCTCTTTCTTCCCCATCACACCTCCAACATTTGCAAACTACCTGAGGAAAAATTCTTTGGAGTCTGTTTGAGGTATAAGAATACATCTGCAGATAGTGCCAAGCAAATATCCGAACTCTACAGATTTTGTTGCATATCTGGGAGCCATATGTATATCCTCCCATTGATTCTTTGTGAATTGCTTATCCAGTCTCCCAATCCCTGCTAACCTCCTCTGATTGATTCCTATAGTTATCATGCAATATTTTTATATTCCTTACTAATTAACCTTTTTTAACAGCAACTTCTGATCTAAATTCTACTAAAAACTCTACTAGTGCTGGCCCTTCACTTAGGATTCCCCTATTCTTTTTTTCTTTGCTTATACTCTGATATCAGTTCTTGATAGGGAAAGCAGTCTCTAACCTGAAATCCAAATGTATTCTCAACCTCTTTATATTCTATTACTTTTCTCAGATTATTTTCTCCCAGTGTCTTGGTTCCTTTGCCAAATTTCTCCAGTAAATTCTAGTCCCCTCTTACCTGTTCTCTGTAACCCTAATTGCAATCATCCCTATTAGCAGAATCTCATTTCTTCTTTCCTATGTTGGCTTAGTTTTTAGAATACTTTCTGCTACCTTATTAATAAAATATTCTGTATGGCTATTGTTATAGTCCTTAAGGATCCCCAGTGTCTCCTTTTTTTCTTGAGCTTCCCCGGATTCATCAGTATCCCTTTCCACTTTGAATTATAGCTTTCTGTATGTATAGGAGCCTTAACTGTGTAGCTGTGAAAATATCCCTTCAAATCAGGTAATCCCAAACCACCTTGTTCTATTGGAAGGATCAGCTTATCCCACTTGACTCTTGCCCTCTTCCCCCCTATATGAAATCCTTCAATTATCTATTGTTGTCTGCAACTTCTCCTCTGGTTGATAAAAGTATGTCTGACCTGTGTATAAAACTAAAGGGACTAAAAACATTTTTTACTGCTTGTATCTTGCAATCAGTATCCATAAATAAGAGCTTCCAGTTTCTCACTTTTATATTATCTTTTGTTTAGTCTCTTCCCACATACCCTTAGCTGCCATAACAGAGTCCTTTTTAACACATACGCCTAAGTACATCATTTTATCATGTTCCCATAAATATGGGTATTGCTGAACCAATTTTTGTCTTACCGGATAGATATATGTCAGGCATTGAGGTGTACATAATTTACAACTGTTGCATTTGTTTTTTCTTCTTTAATTTTGTATCCCAAAAAGACTTGAAGCTGTCTCACAGTGTTCAGCAACACTGAAATGTTCTTTTCTGGTTTTATCAGGTATAAAATAACATTTGCAAAGAAAGCCACCTTTTTTGATTACTTAACAATTATATAAAATTCTGAGTCCCTTATTTTCTTTGCTAATAGTTCTAAATATAACACAAATAACGAAGGAGAAAGAGGACACACCTGTCTGGTTCCTCTGTTCAAAGTGAACTTATCAGAAAGGAACCAACCCACTTTAATTTTTCTCCTCCAATCCCTCATATATCTTTCTAATTAACCTTATTATTGTTTCAGGGAATGCAGATGCTTCCGTTGTTGCTCTGTCGAATGCTTTCTCTGCATCATGACCAACAACAGTGGTATTTTCTCTCATTCTGCTTCCCTGTGGACCATCACTGTTATATTAATGTTGCCAGGGGTTTGCCTCCCCTCCACAAAACCACACCAATGCATATCTATCAGTTTTGGCAACACTGTTGCTGTTCTTTTAGCCATTATAGACATACACACTTTATAATCATGGTTTAAAATCAAAATGGGCCTATATGAAGCTGGATCTGATGGGTCTTTACCATCTTTAGGTATTCCAGCCACCACAGCTTACTTCCAGGATGTAGGTTAAAATACTGTTAAACAAAAACTTCCATATCTTTATCACTTTCTCCCCTCCTAGTTTCCAAACTTTTACAAGAATACCATTTGTTCCTGGAGATTTTCCTGCAGATTGGTTATGCATTACCATTTTTATTTTATATCTTTCTGTCCTAAATGTTAATAATTAAGCTTCGTTTACCTCTAACCTTGGTATATTTAATTATTCCATAAATATTTCCATTTGTACTCTTTCTTGATTTCCAAATTTCTCTGCTTTATATAGATTTTCATTAAATTTCTGAAATATTTCTCATACCTGTACAGGATCTCTGGTTAATTTTTTGTTATAGGCTTGCTAAGTTGGCAACAGCACTTTTTACTTTCTGTTGCCTGAGCCATTGTGCAAAAAGCTTTTGTGCTCTGGAGTTAATGTCAAAAAACAGTTGCTAAGCAACAATCTTTCTAAATGCATGCTTATTGTCCCGGTTGTCCCTTATTTTCTCTTTAGCACTCTGCAGTTGTGCCTCTTGTTCTGTAAGATTCCCCCTATTCTGCAATACTTTAACCTTTGTCAGCCCCTCCAAATAATTCTTGTTACTTCTGTTTCACTGGAAAGACTTTCTATTAAGCCAAAAGCCTCACAGACCATCATTAAAGATAGACTAAAATGTCTAGAATTCATCCCCGCCCCACTTTTCAGCCCAGAAAAGACAGGCTTTCGGGCTTCCAGTTCCTCCCTCAAAGGTTGCAAGGAAGGACAGGTAATTCACTTGACATATTGCTCATGGTTGATATGGACAATGAGGAATATACTGATCCCTCATGCATCCCTCCTGACCACCCAAGTGTGAGGAAGTCCTGGAAATAAGGCAGCATGAGGAGAATGTCTGACCTACTGTGTTTCTTTCCCACAGTGGCCATTTCAGAAGGCTTTCAGTGGACTTGGCAAACTTCTTGGGTTAGTCCCTCCAATGGTGTCTATTTTAAAAGTAAAAGGGCAGTGGACATTCTACTACAGAAGCATGCATATGCACCATCTGTATTTTCATTTACAGACCTTAACTATCTGGCCAAAATAGTGGATTTCTAGAGAGAGATGTCTTGGATGAAATGCACCAGACCATCTATCACCCATATGGACCCATCTGACACAAACTGTTGACCAAATTAGCAAAGGTCTGTATGTGACCCAGGGCTGTTGGAACACTGCCAAAAGCTCAGCCAGAGCCATGCAATGTGGCATAGCTGTTCGTCAGCAAATATGACTTAGTTTGCTTCACAAGTTTGCACTGTTCTGTGCTGTCAAGAACTTTATATTCCTGAGCTGAGACTGAAAATGGTTCATTTTGTTCAGTGCTCTACCCTGCTCAACAAATACAAATAAATACATAAATAGCTAAATCAATAAAATGTTCCTTTTCAATGGCAAATTCTATTTTGCCCTGAAGTGAATGCACATTTGGAGAATAAGGAGAATGAAGGAAAGACTCTCACAGTTGTTGGAATACCAGTTTCACCCTCCTCATTGCCCTTTCATTAGCCTTGCAAAATGTAGTTCAAGCGTGGAAATAATCACAGAAACAGTATCAAACTGTGAAGAACCCTACCTCCCAGGGCAGTATAGGTAATTTACCCAGAAGTTAGGGGTTCATTGCAGTCTCTGAGAAGCTGCAGTCCACCTGCAGGGGTCAGCAGGAGCCTTGAGGTCTTGCTTAACTGCTGCATTCAGGAGGCAGTTGGGGGGGGGGGTTCACCTGATATTTCTGTGTTATCTTGGAAATCCATAACCAAGAACAGATAAGTTAGGGCAGTTATATCAAGGGATTAAAGTATATTTTATGATAACTCCTGTAGCTGTATCCTGTCCCCTACTAGATGTCCCACCTTGTCATAAAAAAACATCAGCAAAGGACGTCTTAAATCTCTTATTCAAAAAAGCCACCAGAGAGGTTCAAATAGACCTGAATGTCTTGGGATACCTTAGGTCCTTTTAATTTTACAACAGACAGAATATCTCAGGCCAGTATTAAACCTATGTGGTCTAAAAACATTCATCCCCGAGAAATTGTTTTGTGTGTTCTCAACGCAGTCCGGTTCTTTGTTTAACAGAAGGAGACTGGATGTGCTCTTTGATCCTTCTGGATGCCCTTCTCCAAATAAGGACTGTAAAAGAGTCCAGGAGGTTTCTGTGCTTCTTAGTGGGAATCTGGTTTTAAGATTTCTGGACTCTTCCATTTGGTCTCGCCTCAACCCCAAGGGTGCTTACTCACCCGAGTCTGCACTGAGCCTAGATGCCCCATACATGGACAGTTAGCTTTTGGCTGTACCGTTTGTGCTAAGCTTAGTACCTGTGAGGTAGTCTCTGATTATATTATTCGAGTATGTGTGAATAAAAGCTAATGTGGCAAAGTCAAAACTGCAATCTTCTCAGTTATTGATATTTTTATGATGCAGCTTAGACATCAGCTCATGCACAGGAAGACTGCCAACAGAAAGAATACAAATACGTAAGGCCAACGTTGCATCCCTTGTCTCATAAGAAAAAACACTGCAAATGTATTTCGCTACTGCATCTTTGGTGGTGGCCATTCCTGTGATTCCTCATGTGAGACACCATGAAACCAAACAATTCTTCAGTGAACTGTTTAGGTCCATTGTCTGAGATTATGGACCTTTTGTCTCATCAGATAGATATCTGTTAGGCAGGTGCCACTTGCTGTGGTGGACAGATATGGACAATTTCTCCCTTGGTAATCCCTTTAACTTACCCACTTACTTGGTGACAGTCATAGAAGACTCATTGGGGTGCGGGGATAGGCAGACAGTTCAGGGTTTCTGAATACCTTTGGATCTATCCCTTTGGATTAATGCAGTTGAGATGAGAGTAGTTCTTTTAACCCTCCAGACCTTAAAGTTTCCCTTCCCTAAGAGAGTTACCACTATATTTTTGGACAACAGGGGTGCAGTACGCTACATTAACAAACAAGAGAGGACATAATTATACATTTTATGTTAGGAAGCTGTGAGAATGTGTGAGTGGGCCATTCACAGCAATCATTTCCAGGTTGAAAATCACTTTCTTTGCAAATCACATCTGGGGAACTCTAGTTCCTTGACAGATAAAATGGGTAAATGCCTGCTTCTGCCCCTGGAGTGGTCTCTCAGCTAGTAGCCCAGACAGTCTTCTAGGTATGGAGATTCTCATGCTGCAACCTGTTTGCCTCCTTGTCCAGTACCAAAAGCAGTACACATTTCTGTCTCATTCCTACAATGGGGATACAAGGGGATGATGTAGCCCACAAATGTCCAACTGGACTCCTCTGTTTTCCCCCTTCTCTTTGATGACAATATTTTTCCAGAAGGCAAAACATTACAAATCAAAGGTTATCCTCATAGCCCCATATTAGCCATGGCAGATCTAGTTCCTCCCGCCACTGCCTCATCTGCTAGAGAAGAGTGTAAACTTGAAACCTACAAAGAATTGGTTAATTCATCAAACAAATCTTACCCAGAATTCTAGTCCCTGCATCTAGCCACTTGGCTTCTACACTTCCAAATATTATGTAATAATCCCTTCTTGCTATGTGGCAGACATTCTGTCATCTTCCCAGAAGCCCAAAACCCAAAAAACCTACAGCAGTAAATGGACATATTTGGACAACTTTTAAGGTACTTATTACCTATTCCAGCATCTCTAGTCTACCTTGCATAACTTTTTTTCCACAAGATTTACTTGTTCCTCCTTTGAAGTCCATTTAGCTGTTTCTAATTTACATGTAGGGAATCACTCTAATTCCTTGGCCTCTTCAAAAGTCTGCAAAGCATTGCTTAAAGGTGGTCTGTTGCTCAGAGCTTTGCTAAGTGATCCAATACCTCCTGGGGCTTAAAAAAAAATACTATATATATATATATATACATATATATATATATATATGTGTGTGTGTGTGTGTGTGTGTATATATATATATATATATATATATATATATATATATATATATATATATACACACACATATATATACATTGGGTGTGTGTGTATATGCATACATATACATACTGTATATATATGTATTCATAAATTGAGTGCATTCTCATGTGCATAAATGTGTGTGCGTATCTCTCTCTCACTTTCAGTTCCTGTCTCTAGATAATATTTATATTTAGTAACAAGATAGGTTGACTAGATACCCTTTTCAGTCAAGACACATACATGAGGCATAAACATATGTAGGCAAGGGCAGCACTAAGTTTGCGTTTTCAGGTGATTTAAAGTTTCTTAACTGGAAACCCCTTTTGTTTGTGGTGATTACTTTAGTGAGGAGAATTTTGGAATCGTAATACATTTTCCTGAATCTAGACTTTTGTAAAAATAGTCTTTCTTGTAACTAGTCCCTGTTCTTTGCCCAAGTTCAACACCAAAGCAAGCCTTAACCAGACATCCATTTACTTGTTTTCTTTCCATTGTACGTACTCAAATTCTGACAAGTACTTGCTTGATTGCATAGATGTAAGTCATCAAACAATATACTAATAAAGTAAGACATTATGTGGCTGAAACTAAATCCATTAGAAAAGATTCACAACCTTTTTATCCTTTTCTACTAGGACACTAGACTGTAAAATGTCATCTTCTACTTGGCTGCTGACTGCCTGTTTCAAATTTCAGTACCTGAAGTGTAACAAACCCCTACCTACAGTTACATAATAATGCCCTGCAAGAATTTTATTTATTTCTCTACCTTTCTTCAGAAATGCAGTAAATGATGATGTGTGTGCAGCGGCCACATGGTCCAACTTGAATACCTTTGCAAAGCATTAGAAGCTAGATCTTATTTCCAGGTACAGATACTCTTTTGGAGGTACTGTTATTAATGCAATGCCATGAGGAAGACCACCTGCTTGTGCTAGCTTTTTTCCTATGAGTTACTAGGGATGGCCTTCCCTTCTCAGATATGTAATGCAGTTGTTTTAAAGGTACTTTACTCACTCAAGGACGGCATATAAAGTTTTTCTTTTTGAAAAGCATAGTCATTGCTCAGTTTCCCATTGCAGGAGATTCCATGTCAGTGATATTTTTCAGTGCAGGAACAATCGATGAGTTTTGAGAGGAAGCTGAGGAGTGAAGAGATATATTGGTTTGTGCTTATACAAAGATATGTGACAGAGGAAAATGAGAGAACACATGAGGGAAGTAGAACTTGATGAGATTGGTAACTAAAGTCTGTTTGAGTTGGAATCTGAAGCCGATTCTACAACGGCGAGGGCGTACATTAGACTTACACTGACATAAATATAATGTTCAAGGGTCATGATGGAAGAATTCTATGGGGACAGTATGCTGATACATTGAGAAGCAGATGTGGAGGAATTATTTTGTAAGTCACTGGATGTCTTTGCTGTGTGGAAGGAAAAGGGGGTCATGTGCTTCAGGTATTACAGTTGAATGTGTCTGTTTTTCCTTATATCTTATACCTTGGGAAGAACCAGTCCATGAAAAGAAACACCAGCCTGTGGATCATAACATGACTAAAAATGTGTAAATGTGAATTACATAGCTAATGATTAGAAAGCACGTACAGAGTGGTCAGACTGAACAGATAAAGTGGTCTTCTTTGTAATTATTTTCTTATGATTTATGTTCTTATGCACAGATCAAAATGATTTTCTCTTCAGATTTGAGTCTTTTTTTAAATAATAAACCAGGATGTGGTATGCACAGAAGTAGTTTTGAAACATGCTTGGAGGTATATATGTGTATATGTGTGTGTAGATATATATATATATATATATATATATATATATATATATATATATATATATATATATATATATATATATATATATATATATATATATATATATATATATATATATATCTATATATATATGTAAAATATATGTGCGTGTGTGTGAGGGGGGTTGTATCTTTCCACTGGTGTAAATGGCTAGAAGTGTTGTTAAAGGGTTAAACATCTTCATCTATATATGTGTTTGATTTTACAAACATACAACATTTTTGCTTGATGTTCTGGCACAAAAAAAAGTGTGATGTGTAGACGTTTTAGCTATTTTACTAAGAAAACAATTCTAAATGTTGAATACTGAAGAAATTCACCTATTTTACCATGACAGCAGCAAGATACTTGCACTTCTGGAAAGAGAGCATTAAGCTGTGTTGTGTCATTCATTTTTTTATTGTGATCACTTGCCAACTAAGGACAACTTTGTGCAGTGCCATAATGAGACTTCTATATTGTATTTGACTGAGAAGATGGAAAGGTGAAGGAAGATGCTAACATTCCTTTGGGTTACTGAAACAGACTAAAATGGTCCTGGATCTGGATAATGCAGCATTAGCAGAATGCAGATATGTCTGTGGAGTTTGCCCATTTATTAACTGAAGCATTAACATTGTTTTTTGAAGGAGCTGTAACCACCAGAAACAGCACTGGAGATGAAAACTGTTAAGGGAACTGTTCCGGCTTTAGATACATAGATGAATATTAGAAAACAGGACAAATGGAGGAGCATCTGTGACTAAAATATAGGCAGGGAATCTCTAGGTAAAATGACTAATGTATGTATAAACCCCATACATTGCCTGCCAAATTTCAAACCGGCTATCCAACAGATCCCATGTAGTGAACATTGCTGGTACCCTCTCTGAATGCATAATTTGGAACAAGTGGATTACCAGTGGGATCTTTGCTGGGCTCTATCCTGTTTGGCATTTATTTTGCTGACGTTTAAGTCTGTTGGCCAAGTTTTCTGATGATTGTAAGCTGGGCACTGTTATCTACTTATCTACTAACACACTTATCCCACCTAGAAAAGAGTCAGTCAATACCACATTGAAATCTTCCTCTTTATACAGTATCAGATTTGCTTTCCAGTATTTATTACCTAAATCTGGGCCCACTTTAATAGTGAGCAGTAATGGGGCATGGTCCATCAGAATAATAGGAAATGTTTTCAGGGATTTGACCAAGTGCAGTGCTTCTTTTGCAATGACAAATCTGTCTGTCCTAGAAAATGTTTTGTACCAGTGTGAGTAAATGTGTATGTTAGCACATCTCAGTACATATATCCTTAATGCAGCCAGAGTTTATTAAGCAATTTACTCAGCAGAGGCACACCACTTCACTGGGGCCTGGCATGCATCTCCTGCTGTGCGGTATTGAAATCACCTCACCCAGATCACCACTTCTTAAAAGCTAATCCAGTCCTTCATACACTCCATAACACTGATTAATGTAATCCCGCTGGAATATATATATATATATATATATATCTATATATGTATATATATATATATATATATATATATATATATATATATATATATATATATATATATATATATATATGTATATATATATATATATATATATATATATATATATATATATATATATATGTGTGTGTGTGTGTATATATATATATATATATATATATATATATATATATATATATGTATATGTTTATGTATGTATATATATATATATATATATATATATATATATATATATATATATATATATATATATATAGAGAGAGAGAGAGAGAGATTAATTTAATGAGTTGGCCATTAAGAACCCCCTTAAATATTACATATTTTCCTTCTAAATCTCCGTGCTTCTGCAAAATATGTATTGATGTCCCTCTCTGTATTATAATTATAGCACCTTTTCTTCTGCCCTGGGAATATGACAATACTCCTTTGCGATTATAAAACCACCCGAAATACCGAACTAGAAAACTGCTCTTTTGATTGCTTGAAGGATTTCAAAACAACAAGCCTTTATGTGCAAAGAGCCATTAGTGGTGTTCCATTTAAGTACAAGACAAGATTAGCCTTAGAACTGGTCTCCTCTTTATGCTAAAGTTGATGACTAAGTTCTCTGTCTCTGTCTCTCTCTGTCTGTCTCTCTCTCTCTCTCTCAGTCAAACTGTACAGTTGCCTGTTTTCTTTCCTAAGCCACAGAACAAGGGAGAATGAATCCTAAATGTCTTACATGTACACAAACAACTGAGGTAATATCTAGATAGGACTAAGAACATCAGAACCTCAGGTCACCTCTTTGAGTCCTTTGCAGACAGGAAGGAGGGGAAACCAGTCTCCAAACAAACACTTTTCAAGTGGCTAGATGATTGTTTTTCTGGCTGTTTTGTTGGCTGCTACCTGGTCTCCAGTCCATACTTTCTCCAAACACTACAAGCTTGACATTGCTTACAGAGCAAGAGTTGAGTTTGCTACTGTCATTCTACAGGACCTAGTATCACCCAACCCAAACCAATTCTTCCACTCCCTATATGGTTTATTTTTTTGATCTGTGGAAATCATCCCAGTAGTCAGTACTGTTGCAAAAGAGATATATGCAAAGAACATATTACAATTGTACAAGTACTTACTGTGTGTGTGTGTGTGTGTGTGTGTGTGTGTGTGTGTGTGTGTGTGTGTGTGTGTGTATGTGTGTGTGTGTGTGTGTGTGTGTGTGTATGTGTGTGTGTGTTGAGAGTTCAGGAACCCAATTTATTTAAGCTCCTGGTCCAGGAAATGTATGATGTTGTAGCATCATGGTTAGGATTCTTAGGACCATGTCCAGGAGTAAGCAGGGTGGCTGCCTTGCTGGCATCCTGGGCTGAAAGCTAAAATGATGTGGGTGGATGCCAACTTTATACAAGGAACATGGTATTCCCTAAAGGATGGACATGCACTCAGCCTGGAGGGCTGAGTATGCAGGGCTCTATAAGTCAAGTTTTGCACATCAAAAATTCTGGTAGTCAGTATTGCTGCAACAGTGCTCTACTCAGACTTCCATAGTTTTATGGTAAGTTTCACACAATTGTATTTTCTCCCTTACTTTTTCCCTTTAAGTACATTGATGCATTCCATCACTGTAAGCATCAAATTTAGACTTTGTCAAATGCTTGATGTTATGTTGTCCTATCTCGCCTTCATTCTTGCTGCTTGGGTCGACCTGGCCATATACCAAAGCTCGAGAGCTTCTACTGGCTCGAGGCTATAACCTATCCCACGGTGCGTAGCAGCTGTTCCCCACATCTCGTTTGCCGCTTGAAACTGCGGGATTGTCTTTGCTGGCTCAGGCTAGTAAAATTTAGTATTATACTCTGTTTTTGGATAACTTCTCCTAAAACTTACTGCTTCTTCTTAGTTTACCTTTCCCAGTTATAGTATAGTGCCTTTTTGTGTGATTGTATTATTCTTGGCTATATTTTCCTTGCGGCTGTCCTTTTGGGCCTTGTTTTTCTCCCTTCCCCTTATCTAGTTAAAGAATCCATTTCAGTTAGAGGATTCTTTCAGCTTCTTTCTTCCCTTAAGGAGTCACTGTTTAAATGAGGCGTCTCCTCGGGTTGGGGGAGATTGTCATTTAATTTAGAGACTTTCCCTATCTTTTCCATTTTTTCTTGTAAAAAAAAACAAAAAAAGCCCTTTCTTTCTTGCTTCTACCTTTTATAGTAGTTAAAATTTATTGTTATGTTAGTTTTTTCACAGCTAAACATGTCTAAATAATCTGTTAAGGAGCTTAAACAATCTGGACTTAAAAAGTGCGATTCATGCACTCAGAAAAAGTCTATAACAGACAGACACACAAGTTGTGTCTACTGTCAAGGACCAGTCCATCTCCATTACTCCTGCTCCATTTGTCATGGCTTCAGTGCAAGGGTCTTACAGGAGAGAAAAAATAAGCTCATTTTAAGGGGCTTGTTGAAAGTTGAAGAAGGTAATCAGACCTCAAAACTGGTTAAGTCTTAAAAGACTGCTTTGTCAGATCCTGTGTCTGAGCCTTCAAGCAGTTTCAAAGACACAGCATCCTCGGATCTGAAAGTTATCAGTTTCAATAAATCTGGTCCTCCCTCAGTTCCATCTGTCTCTTTGGAACCATTGCAGAGCCGAAAAAGGAGTCCGTCACCATTCTTGGAACCTGTTCATTTGGTGCCGCAGTCTCCTTTGTTACAGTCTGTGGCAGGTAGCCACAAATCGTCATGCCATTCCTCTCGATCCTCCAGATTATCAGTTGATGATGTGGAGCAGGTCGTGAAGAGGTTAGTCTGGATCCGAGCCCTAGCAGAAATTCTCTCGAGCCCAGCCCATTGGGTCGTGGAGCTAACAACTGTACCTCAGATAAAGTCGATTCCTCCTCCAACTCAGACAAGTTCTTAGCCAGAGAGTATGGAAGTCGTTGTGCTGGAACCGGTGGAGCCAGTAATCACTCCTGATATCTGTGCTATGATGTCTGCTCCTATCTCGTCAATGTTGTCTTCCATCGAGGGATCTGGGGGTCGACACTCCCTGGTCAGCTCCGGTGTGGGGGGAGTCGAGTCAGACCCATGTCGGAACCGACTCTCCCACTTGGCGCTTCTGCTCAGGTGAGTTTGGCACCCACATCAGCCTTGGAGCCACCCTCCTTGGTGCCGGAGAGATTTCCCAGACTCTCGGGTCCGGAGTCTCTGTCAGCCCAGTATTGTGGTGCCTTTGAGGTAATGCGGAGTGCGCTCTCCACTGAGTCTGCTCCACCTTCAGCTCCAGCCTCTCTTCTCCAAATAGGGCCAGTGTCCACCTCTTCATCATCCCTCCATCACCCCCAGAGTAGATAGTCAGTGCCCCAGGAAACCACAATGAGTGGAACCTCTTCTTCCGATACCTCCCTGCAACATCCCCCCGAAGAGGTCCCTCGGAAGAGACAGTGTAAGAGAAAGCACGTAGACTCCCCTGAGTCTGTCACTTCTGATACTGACTTGGAGGATTCAGAAGGGTCCCCACGGTTGCCCTCTGAGGATGTCTCTTTTTCAGACATCCTGGAGATCCTTAAGTAGAGGGGCAACTGGAAGTCCCTTTCCCCTTCTGAAGACGAATTGGTATACCTGGAGGCATTTGGTTCTCGCCCCTCCACCTCTTGGGTGTCTCCACCTTTCGACCCTCTCCTGGGTGTAGTGAGTCAGAAGGTGTGGGACTCTCCAGAATCAGTCGACCCCATTCCGCGGAGGCCAAATAAATTTATTACGGCCCCAGAGGACAGACAGCATCTAACTAAGGGAGTTCCACTAGATGCGATGATGGTGGCTGCGACCACAAAGAAAGAGTTAGCTGAAACTTTTGCATCTGTCCATCCACCAAATAAGGAGTCTCGCATGATGGACAGGTATGAGAAGTGTACTTTCTCTTCAGCGGCCTTTACCTTGCAGTTGCTGAATTATTTATCACATTTCACCCGACTTCAGAGGGATCAACTAAAAGAGCTGGGAGATACCCTACAAGGTGCTACAGCCCAGGATTTATTGGATAAGATTAATTCTCAGCTTGCAACCTTAACCTCCATCACTAACTCCTCCATGTCCTCATTTCCTATGCAGCCTATGGAGCGAGCAGGGCAGTAGGCACAGGAATAGCTCTTCAGAGACATTTCTAGATGCGCCTTTGCAAGTTTGCTGAACCCTTTAGATCTTCCTTCATTGATGCCCTCTTTGATGACTCATCCTTGTTTGGGCCAAAAGTGAAAGAGACTCTCATCAGGAGACAACAATATGGTAAGACTCTATCTGCCGTTGGAGTTCGTTTTTCCACCTCTACCAGACCCTACTCTAAAGGTCAGAAGAGCGGAAAGATGTGGTTTCAGAAGTCCAAAGGAGCCTTATCTGACACTCATGGTGATCCTTCCCCCAGGGGCAGAGGGGGAAATAACAATGGACGATACCATCCACGCAGCAGAGGGCTTCCCACAGAACCAGGGCAATAGAGATACTTTCTCTAGTCAGCCCTTCCAGTGCTCCTGAAAGGGGGCCCGACTGTCTGCCTCTGGAAGCAGTCGGGGGGAGGCTAACACTGTACCTAGAAGCCTGGCTGAATTTGACTCAAGACAAATGGATACAGTCCATTATGTCCAGGGGTTACAACATTTCCTTTCACTGTTCACCTCATCCGTCAAAGTTTATCCCAGACATTCCATCCAGTTAAAGGGATCAAGCAACACTAGAAATTCAAATGTTGCTAGAAAAAAAGAGTCATCCAAGAACTTCCTGCAGACCAGCTAGGATTCGGAATTTACTCAAGGTTCTTTTTAGTTCCAAAAAAGACAGGGGACTGGAGACCCATGTTGAATCTCAGCAGACTAAACAAGTCGGTGAAGAAGTCAAAGTTCTGGATGGTAACACTGCTGTCTATACTCCTGTTTCTGGGGCAAGACAATTGGATGTGCTTGTTAGATCTTCAGGACGCATACTACCACATAAAGATGGACAAGCACTCCAGAAGATTTCTACACTTCCGGCTAGGAGCCAGTTATTACCAGTTCAGAGCTCTGCCCTTTGGACTCACCACAGCCCCCAGAGTGTTTACCAAATGTATGGCAGTAGTCACGGCTCATCTGAGACATCAAGGATTCTAGGTGTTTCCATACTTAGATGACTGGCACCTAACTGCCACCACCAAGCAGCTACTAATCAAAGCCAAGGACTACACTATCCATCTATTCTCAATACTAGGCATTACTATAAATGCTGAAAAATCTCCTTTGTTGTCATCACAGTGTATTACCTTTATAGGTGCAGATTTAAACACAAAAGACATGTTAGCAAAACTGCCTCAAGAAAGGATTCAAACATTATGCAGTCAAGTGCTTATCTTGCTCAACAAGAAAAAAGTACAGGCAATATTTGTTCTCAAGGTCCTAGGCTCTGTGGCAGTGACAGTAACACTAGTTCCCCTGGCACGACTTCACATGTGAATATTACAGTGGCTACTCTTTGCTCATTGGTCCATACAGGAGTTACCCATGTCTCACGAGATTCTTATTACAGACTTCTGCAAGAGGGACTTACTTTGGTGCATCCATTCCACTCAGGTAACAATGGGCAGACCATTTGTACTTCCCCAACCTGTCACTACAGTAACCACGGATGCGTCCCAGATGGGGAGGGGGGGCATTATCTGGTACGGATGGTACAAGGGGTTTGGAAAGATCACGAGTACCATTTGCACATCAGTGTCCTAGAGATGAGGGCAGTGCTTCTGGCGTTGTAGGCATTTCAGAACTCTCTTCCCGCAGGGACTATTGCAATTCAGACAGACAATATGTCGGTGGTATGGTACATCAACAAATGGGGGGGGGAACCAGATCCTATCCCCTATGTCGAGAGGCCTAGAGAGTTTGGCAATGGGTGATATCTTCTCAATGCTTTCTGATGGCAGCACACATCCCGGGAAAATCCAACGTCATAGCAGGCCGGCTAAGCAGAGCTATTCTCTTACCTCATGAGTGGTCCCTGAATCAGGAAGTTGCGAATTGAATTTTTCACAAATGGGGCCAGCCTTGCTGTGACATTTTTGCCACTCCCTTCAATGCCAAATGCAGCAACTACTTTGCCCTCATTTCTCCTCCGGGAGAGTCACCGAGGGATGCACTCATCCACGATTGGCCCCTGGGACTTCTTTATGCTTTTCCCCCATTTCCTTTGATTCCAAACATTATTCAGAAAGCCAAGTCATTGAGTCGCAGGTTAATCTTCATTGCTCCTTACTGGCCTTCTCAGATTTGGTCCCCTTTCCTTTGGCCTCACGTTCAGGAGGACCCATGGATCCTGGACCCAGTGGCGAATCTTCTGACGCATCAGTCAGGAACGCTCCATCCTGCCCTTCAGAGCCTCAAGCTGACAGCTTGGTTTTTCCACTTCCAATCTTAGCCAGGCTTCCAGAATTATCCCCTGCAGTACGCCACATTTTGGTCTCCTTGCACAAAAAGACAACTAGGAAACGTTATGCAAGCAAATGGAAGAGGTTCTCTTGTTGGGCAGACAAAAAAACACATAGATCCTTTTACAGCCTCTATACCTGAAGTTTTGGAATTTCTGACAGAAATTTTTAATCAAGGAGCAGTGGTGGCCACTATTCGAGTTCAACTAGCCGCTATATCTAATTATCATGTGGGGGAACTTGGATCCAATGTAATGTCCCACAAGTTATGCAAGGCCTTCCTCAGAGGTACTTTCCTGTTAAGACCTCCTGTAAGAGAACCTCCTCCCCCATGGGATCTAAGTTTAGTATTATCAGCATTGATTCTTCCCCCTTCGAACCAGCATCCTCTTGTTCTTTAAAATTTTTATCCTGGAAAACTCTCTTTCTAACAGCAGTTACCTCCACTAAGAGGGTTTCATAGTTGCAGGCCTTATCCATCCGTCCTCCCTATTTGATCTTCCACAACGATAGAGTTTCCCTCAGAACAAATCCCTTCTTCTTACTAAAAGTCTGTTCTGAAACAAATTTAAACCAAGCTATAGAATTGCCTGTGTTTTTTCCTAATTATAGCAACAAGGCAGAATATAAGCTTCACCAATTGGATGTACATAGACAACTGCGCTTTTATTTACACAGGACGAAAGTTTTCAAAAAATCAGATCAATTGTTTGTGTCCTATTCAGAAACAAAAAAAGGCTGGGCAGTGTCAAAAGTTACTTTGTCTAAATGGCTTATCAAATGTGTTTATCAATCTCATAATACAGAACCGCCAGGGAAAGCAAAAGGACATTCAACTAGAGCGGTGTCTACTTCCATTGCCTTCCAGTCCAGACTTCCATTGGATTCAATATGTGCTGCTGCTACATGGGTCAATCCTCACACCTTTATCTCTCATTACAAAGTAGATGTGGCATCCCGGAACAGGGCATCCTTTGGTTCCACTGTCCTGAAGAGTTTATTCCCTTGAGCCACCCAAGAGAAAGGTGCAAGGGAATCTGTCCCAACCAGCAAGAATGAAGGTGAGATAGGACAACATAACATAAAGAAGTTATGTACTCACCATAACATTCCATGTTTGTTGTCCAGTATCTCGCCTTCATTCTTGCGTCCCACCCAGCCATCCCCCTCCTGGAGGATCTAGAGGAATTTTTACAATTGGCAAATATGGTCTAATTCCCATCTTGCCTTCCTTTTCCCTTTATGACCAATATATTTTCTCTTTCTGTATGTTAATCATATCATAGGGAGCTCTCTCCCTCAAACGAGATCTGGGGAACAGCCGCTAAGCACCATGGGATAGGTGATAGCCTCGAGCCAGTAGAAGCTGTCAAGCTTTGGTATACGGCCGAGTCGGAGCCGAGATTTGGCTACGGACCCAACCAGCAAGATTGAAGGCGAGATACTGGACAACAAACATGGAACGTTATGGTGAGTACATAACTTCTTTTTCTTTTCATACAATAAAGATGCTGTTCAATTTAAAATGTATTCTCCAATTCAGGAATGACCTTACCATTTGTGGTTGGAACTATAAAATGCACAGCAATAAGATACATTCATCAGTGGCCAATATTTCAGAGTGCAGAACTTGAAGTAATTTATAGTTCTCTGTTGTGATATGCATACCCATGTAGACTAACAGCATGAGTGTTTTTTTTTCCCTTGTCCAGCTTTTTCATTCCACATCTGATAGTACAAATGCATAGAATAAGCTTTCTTTATGAATTTTTAACCTCATGAGTCTTGGAGAATTTTCAGAAGCCTGACTAGCCGAACAGTGGTGCTGTGGAATTATTTGATGTTTTTTAGCACTTTTCTGTCTTCGATTGTATCAACATTTTCATTTTCTTTATCAGCTTAATTTGTACACAGAATACTGTCAGAAACTGAATATAACATGTCTATTAACTTTGATGTTATGTTTAATTTACATAACTGAACTGATTTCATTTCATGCAGCTTTCATACTTGCTCTCCAGGCAGAAGAGAGTCCTATAACAGATGAAAATCCACATCTTGCCCCACTGTGCGAGGTATTGGAAATGATCCTGCGGAGAGGAATTAGGCGTAAGTTGCTCTTTTCACACACACACACACACACACACACACACACACACACACACACACACACACACACACACACACACACACACACACACACATGCACTCACCCACCCTTATCGGTGATGCTTGAACTATGAATTGTAATTTCATGCTCACTAGAAAAAATTCATAAACTACAGATTCCATTTTCTTGACTGTTTGTCTTGCAGAACCAGTACTGGGAATAAAGAAAAGAGATTACTGGCAGTGGCTAGAACAACTTCCACAGCATGATACCTGCGGCAGGTAAATAGCTGTCAGACTAGTAATTTGGTGGCTTTAATAAACTAAGATGTACGTACTGGAAAAATCGAAACTTTAGGAACTGATGTGGAAATATGCAGCTAGATGTAAATGCTTTTTTGACTATATCCTAAATATATAAGATTAATTCTTTGATAACTTTAGTCTTCATACTTTTTATATTTTAAGTCATTTTTGATATCACCAGTGGAGGCAATAGTAAATGTTTCATGCCATTTAAAGCAGGTAATAAGAACACAGGATGGGTAAAAATGTTTGTATTCACATCTTTGTACTCTACTGTGCTTTTTCTTTTTTATTATTTGAAAACAGGTTTTCTGATCTCTTCCGATCTCCACTCTCAAGCAAAGCAACCAGTCATATTTCCCGAGACTGACTTCACTAAATTAATTCCCTTGTTTTTACTCCTAAGGACAGACCAGTAGAGCCATCATAAAGGGTTCATTTTCACAATGGACTGTAGATGTGTAATGTGGAAAAAGGGAGTTTTGGCAAGTGGTGGAATTCTGTGATTGAGGAAGAAGTTCTTTCAACATGTTTGCTTCTAACTTTTCCACGTATATGTTGTTTTTGGTCACTAAGAAGATTCTAAGCACATGACACATGAGAGCAGAATTATGTGCCTTTTATGTTGCAGCTTCACTTGCATTGCTGTTCATAGCTCCTCAGATAGTAGTGCACTGTGGTATCCAATACTAGATTGTTTTGAGTGGCCCAAAGCACTGAAGTCATGTAATCCCTAGAATGACCACTCAGTTCACGTGACCATTAGTGGTGTGACCAAAAGGAACTTGTCTCGTGCGAGCATGTAAAAATGCACATGCAATTTATATCATGAATGTTAAGGACATTTTGATAATAATTTTGATCAAATTTGTCATAAAAAACTCTCATTTACAAGTGCTTATAAGTACTACTGGATAGGAGCTTCCTTACTCCAGTGAACAGCCTTTTTCTGATAGGTGTTTGGTACTATTGCATAACAACTATGTATGAAGTAAAGCTTTTTCTAGTCATTGTATGGGTTGCTACAGGATTCCATGCTACAGTGCAACTGCTGTTATTTACAACACTTAAGGGCTCAAGCAACTAGCATGAATGAAGCAGAACATTTCCCAATATGTCTGAAATAAATGGTTTTACTAAGATACTCTTAAAGCCCCACCTCACCATAGCCAACTCTTGACTTTCATAGACAATTTCCTAAACACCAAGGTGTACCAGACATTTTCCCTTTAGAAAATAACAGACAGGGTCTGTACAGTTCAACTTCTGTCATAAACAGCAATTCCTTTGTCCGTACCATGTGTCAGAGTCATTGCACTGATGAAGTCCTCAGTACTAGTGGAACCATGTAAGATGTACCACATGAAGGTTCTTCGGTAGGCCTTCAGAGTATTGTATTTCCACAACTCAGGCCCCTTGAATGCACTTATCAAAATCTCCACATTGTGCATAAGAAGTCTGAAGTGGTGGACTTTCGCCCCACAGTTTTCTAAAAGGCAAACCCTTTCTTCATCAGTCTTACAACATTACATTGTAAATGGGTGCGTCTTCACTGGGATGGAAAGGTCACTGTATAAGCCACACAGCACAAAGGACTCTGTTCTAGACAAGAGTCAAAAATCACATCAGTGACTTAGAGATGAGAGCAGTTCTTGTTTTCCTCCAAGCTCAGCAACACTGGATTCTACAAGACCAGATTTCCACTTATTCAGGCTACTGTGGTGGTATTGTGGTATTTTTCTGTGCAGGGAATAACTCACTCCTACTTTCTCTGCAGAGAGACCTTGAAAATTTGGGAATGGGCCTTCTAAGTAACAGATTCTTATCTGCAGTTCAAGTTTCACAGGATATGTCTGCCTGGCAGACATGCTGAACAGGTACATTATGATATTTCATGAGAAGTCTGTAAGGCTTTGGTGGCAAAAAAGTGATATTCAGCATGGGGGGGGGGTTGCCCAGTCTCAAGTCTGTTTGCCTACCCCACAGAGAGACAATTTTGGATACACTTGCCCTTAATGACTCTCCCAATGGCAAGAGTAAGGATACACCAATTCATGCATGACTCAGATGTTTACTTTGTGGTATTCTTTGACTTCTGCTTATAAGAGTGTATTTTCAAAGCCAGAGGTTCAAAGTTGACAGTAATCCTTGTTGCTTCGTACTGACTGTGGCAAATTTAGCCATCCATATTTTAGCATTTTTGTCTAGCTCTTTCATTTTGACTGCAGTATCACATATTCTTGTTGATTCACACGGGTTTCGACTTCCACATGCTAATAGCTTGGCTACTTCAGTTCCACTAGTTGCGTGAGTGAATTAATTTTTATCCAGAGTGGCTTCTATCATTTCTTTTTTCCACTGGTTTTCTAAACCAGATTTATAGGGACAAATTGAAAAGATGCTCTGTATGGGCTTGGTCCAGGGACAGATTTTCTTTTTCTTCACAAGTGTTTCTGGTCTTTCATTCCTTCTGTGAACTTTTTTCTGTATTCATGTTTCTGTTCCCTTGCTTGCTTACCATCTAGCTTCTGCCCTTACTCTCATTCATTCCTCATTACTGGGACAAGATTTGCTTGTGGTGCAGCAGTCATCCAGGCACCCAGGAGGTTTTTTCAGGCCTAACCCCCTTCAGTTGATATGAGGGCCTACAACTGTTTTCTTTGGTGGTATGCATGTTCCACCCCTTTCCCATGAAACCTACCTCATGAACATGGCTTGACAGAGCCATTGACATGTCCCTGGCCCATATTGTTGTATGTGGCAACACTAAGAGGTAATGGAACTGCAGCAGGCTGGCCTGTCTTTCTTCCCCACACAAGTTGACATTGGGAACGCAGCACCACCTTATGGCACCTATCTACTCCACATCACAAGCTAATATTTGATCTCATCATATATGGATCTTAGGCTTCACCCCTATACATCATGGAACTAGGCCACGTCTCTAAACTCTTTAACACTGCTCTTAGTTATTCCTCCATGAACAACTCCATAGTTATTATTCATTAATTTCATACAGGCATCCCTTACCTATACTTGAAGTCTGTAAGGCCTTTTATGAAGTATGTTCCTTCTTCAGTTTCTATAGAAGAAGTTCATTCTCTGTCTGTTTGTTAGAGCCCACTGTTTCAGCAGAATTACAGTTTGTGTCTTGGAAGACACAGTTTTTATTGTACTTATCTCTGCAAATTGAATTTCTGCATCATAAGCTAGCCTGCATTTGAAAGACTGTATCTCAGACCCCCCCTTTGATATTTCATCATGAAACTGTAAGGAAATAACAACAGTGTCTTAGTTACATAACACACACAGAAGACTGTAGTTCTAGTGTATGGGCTGCCAGTGCAGCAGAGCTCTGAATTTGACTCCACAGCTTGAGCTTCTTAAAAGCATAGTGCTTGGAAGTATGACTCATTAGTCATAACATGTTACAAATGAAATGTATATATGTGTTTACTTCTGATCTAATGGTAACACGCCATGAAGTATTTTGTGCTATTACTGTGATCTTTACACTGAGCAGGAGTTCAAAGCACCACTCCCAATGTAAACCACGTGTAAAATGTAAAATGTCAGACTGTGGCAGTGAGCACCTCTGAATGCACTGATGTAGTGTCTGTCTATAAAAGGCCACATTTCTGTTACTATTTCACATTTCATTATGAAACATTTGGTAAATAGTAATCAGAAAATCATCTACAAAAACACTTATAATATTCTGCCTTTAGGGGGGTTTCAGTGCAGCACTATGCTGAAATAAAAGTATAGTAACTTTTAAAAGGCATTTGTGTACAGTGGAAGATGCCCGTCCTGAAAGGGTATTTCCACCAGTTTTGACTATAAAGTCATCACAAAAATGTAACGACTGTGTTCCTCTTTGACGTATATTGTCCCTCCAGCAAGTCACATCAGTAATCATTCAGAAGTGATTTTGTAAGTGCCTTTCACTTTCATGCATCACCTGCCCCCCCCCCCAAAAAAAAAAATAAAACACGTAATGGCCACAGTAATTTATTTCATCTTCTTACTGTTAGACAATTACATTACCCAAGCAAACTATATTGTTATTTAACAGTGATCATGTAATGACCATGTGCTTTCATGTATAGCATGCTTCCTCTCCCCATTCCCAAAAAAGACATCTGCTTTCTGTATACACATATGATGTTTGATTGTGAGGAAAGTGAAAGAAACAATGGCCACAGCAATGTATGTCTACCTGTTGCTTTCACTATCAGACCCTCCCGTCCCTTCCTCAGTTTCTGTATGTTTCACATTTTCTATCAGTCTGTGCATTGACTTATTTTACCACTTTAACTGGTAGAGTCTTTTGGTAGTACACAAACTTTAGTATTTTAACAGGAGTATTTTGACAAGACTAAGTTTCAGATTTATATGCCATTCCACAAAGAGCCAAATCTTTTCTCCTTTTGTGACTTCTAGCCATACATATTTCTCTTTGCAGGGGCTGTGTCCTTCTGGCAGTATATCTGTCTGAAACTTTTCCCCTCTAGCTAGCATAGTCCTTTAAACTGTGGAAAATCTTTGCCAATAATCACATCATGAGACAAGTTAGGTACCCAAGTTTGAAAACTTTACTTGAGAGTTTCCATTTTTCTTGTTAAAGGGGAATTCCCGTTTGTCATCGTGTGCACTTAGCACTTCAGTTTTCTGCTTGCTAGTTGTCTTATGATTAAAACCATATTGTTGTTTAACCAGTCTAATCATATTTCCTGAATCTAAAAATGTCAGTACTTCTTTTACTTGTACTACAGGATTTTTTTTCCTGCTGTCTGAGGAAGTTTCCTTTTAATTTTCTGTAATTTCTGATTGGCATTGGTTAGTTGAATTATTAGGTTGTATGGTGAATGGTTTGCTGCATGAGTTATTTTCTTTTACTTTTTTGAAGACACCGATCAGCTTAATTATTATGAAAGATGGAAGTGATCACAGGAAAGTCTAGTTGGTGTACTACAGAGGTTCACTTCATAAGTTTGGTGTACAGCAGAGTGACAGACTAGATTCTATACTTATGGATGTTAACTTTTCAGCATTGTCATATTCCATTGGTTCACTTTTCAGGCACACATTCACTGCTGTGCATTGTTAACAATTTTATAGACATTACAGACATAGAATTGCTCTTACTGACAGTGCAGTATGTGGCCCTGTGTCTGTTTCTAGAGCATTTAACTCATTAGCATCTATGTGATGTGAAATGTCACACCTCTAGCAGCCTGCTCACATCTTGCATTTCAGAACATTTTCTGAAAAATAGTCTTAAAAAGTATAACATAAACAAATGTAAATATTTTCTGAACAGTAAAGTATTCTTTACAGTGATAATAGTCAGTGCATTCATAGTCTTTTCTATAAATGTTGTTGTGTCTTTCGGCTTTTCCCGGTTAGGGGTCGTCACAGTAGAACTCCGGTCCGCTAATGATTGGCAGTTGATTTTTACGTGCCGAGTTACCAGCCCTGATGCACAAACTTCAACGAAGGTACGCCCATTCACGCATGTCTCCACGCAGAAGATGCTGTAGCTGAGAATCGAACCGGACAGTGGCTTACTGCGAGGCGACAACGCTACCGCAGCACCGCCACCGTGGGTTTAATATATATTATAATGCATACAAACCTCAAATTCATTTTTTCTAAACTTTTCCAATTTTTCATATCTTGAAAACTGTACAACCTAGACATATATTGTTAAAACATTTATGTTAACCAGACATAAGCTTTCATATGTTAATAAGAAATTCCTGTAGAAGTGTATGTTTATTGAGATATTTACATAAATATGAAAACCTGTTTAATTGTATAATCAGCAATGCAACTAATACTGATTATCTTTCAAGATGTGCAAATTACAGTGCAAATATTAAAGACAGTTTTCTTCAACATCTAACATTTTGCCTAATGTCATGCAAAAGCTTGTAAGTCAGTTGGATTTTGAGGTATTAAGTACTTATGGAAATATTGCTTATTTTCATAATTACTAAAAAAACAACTAGCAATATTTCTAGTATAGTGTAATATAAACCAGCATTTTCAGTGAATTGTCCTGTCTCTCACATTGGTGTTTCATGCCATACACCTCAATAAAATGTAGGTCTGTCAGTTATGAAAGTATGAACATAAATATGAAAATACTGATACAATTTGGCAAACAAAAGATTAATTTCTCCACTGCAGGACATCCTAGACAAACGATCTTAGTGTCATTTTGTTAATAACTCCTTGCCTTTTTATACTGCCTATTATTAGCTGGTGAGTCACTTAGTTAAAGAAGACAGAACCCAAAAAGTTCTAGACACAATAAGAAGGTATGGGTGTGAAATGGAAGACAAAAAAGGTGTTTTAGGTTTGAGTGAATTAAACAAACTGCTTGAAATTAAATGATAGTGTTTTCTTAGTTTCTGGTAAAGAAGACTTATTAGATCTTTGTGCATGCAAGTCTGATTTACAATCTGTTAGTGACAAACAATGCTGCAGCCACTAGTTATTCATGAGACTTATGGTCACTATGAGCTCCACACTTTAAATTACTAGAGAGTGTTGTCTTAAATTTATTTATAGCCATTTCCACAATTTGACATATTGTTTACATGAGGTTTCAAAGTATGTTTTAGTTAGCCATTTATGATCATGTGCATCAGTGTCTTCAAGATCCATATAAGTCTTCAGTGCATCTCTGGTTGGATGAAACAAAAAAACTCTGGGCTGTTCAGCCTGGGGCAAGATCTGTCTAGCTGCATAGCCTTTAAAAGCCACTAAGTAGACTTCTGTGACATCCTCTGTCTGAGGTTCTATTTGGGAATTCCCAGTGAGGTGGGTGAGTGGATCTTCTGGGGGAAATGTACTCTTTGGAGGCTGAGCAGGTATTGACCAGTGGCAGCAATTATTTTTTAAAGCTGGACCAAGTGTTGATCAGTCTTATTGGCGTAAACCTGATGTGATACATAAGTGAGAACTGACCTTGACTGTGATCCCAGCTGGGAATGCTTTAGAATACAAGATTGTTTATGTTGTGTAATATAAAAAATAGTTTCCATACAGAGTTTATATTGAGAAGCAGAGGTATGATTATTATGGTATCTTGGCATGACTAAGTGGGTGAGCACATTACAGCAGCAACAAAATGTCTCAAAATTATGAATATGAATACAGCAAAACTAACGGCACCCAATTTTTAACATATAGTTTAATTATTTCCGGACCATGTGGACTAGGCTGCAACATAACCTAATCTAGCATTTTTTTTATTTGTTTGTTTGTTTGTTTTAAGTAGACTAGACCACGTATCTCTTTTCATGTATAGTCTAGGAACATTTTGTGATAAAATTACTTGTTCTGAGTGACAATGTGTACAAGTGGAGAATAAGGAAATCAAACCCAGGGTAACGCAAGGTGGCAGCTTATATAGTTAACCCTGTGAGATGTACTGCCAGATGTTTCAGTCTTATGGAGGACAGTAGCATACTAGGAATTATGTTTCCTTGTATGGCAGTATTTCAGTTGATAATTTCCCTAGTTTTATACTCTAACAGGGGATCCCAGTAAACCTCTTAGTTCCCGGCACTGAAGCTGTGTTATAAAAAGAAATCTGTTTACACTTTATGCCTATCATCAATCATTCATATTTATCTTTAATTTATCTGTGCTGTCAGTCATCAGAGAACTTACAGTTCACTAAACCCAGCCATACAAAAGACAGCAACATTTAAACGGATGCATAATGAAGCCTAATTCATTTGAAACACCATGGATGGATAGGTGGTAGATGGGTGGCTTATGTTAAATATTAGAAAATGAAAGCCACAAATAATGTTATTCAACCTACAATTTAGAACTATATGAAGTGCAAGAAATCATGATTGCAGTAGCCTACCCCATCAGAAAAGACAGTCTCAGTACAGCAACCTGTTTTGAAACAAGCCATCCATCTATTCATCCATTTACTGATAACTTGCTTTACACGTTAACAGTGTAGCAGGGATGCTACAGCTTATGCCAACAGCCAGAAGGCACAGTGCTATGGAGTTAATTCTTCAGAGAAAGTAGAGTGCATACACACATTCATTTATACACTACACGCACAGCTACCAGCAATTTGAAAGATCTCCAGTTGTCCTACGGCATGTTTTCAGGATGTGCGTAGAAACTGCCAGATCTGGAAAAAACATACAGACACAGATAAAGCCATTTTACACAGAAGAAACCTCATCCGAAAATTGAACTACAGTACCTCGTCTGAGGTGCCAAGCAATGATAGTTACTTTGTCATCCAAATGCATAAATATAATAAAGTACAGTAATACAATACACAAATTCATTAAGTGTATTAAAATCCACTAAAAATAAATAGCTAAGTAGTTAATTTACACAAAATAACTGCCAAAATTTCATAACAAGAAACTTGAAAGACATTCCTCCCATCATTTGAAAAAAACAAAGAAATGCATATGAAAACAAAAACCTAAAGGAAAGGAACATTTCTACCCAAATTGCAAAGCAGCGTTAATACCCATTGCATTGGCCAAGTCTGCTATTATGTCTTGCATCCAAAAAGCTAGAAACACCTCTCACACCAAAACGGAAAAAGATTTATTTGGAGCCCATATAGTACATGTACCATCTACCTCAAAATCACCCATGTCCCTATACACCCTTATTTGCTGTCAGAACCAAAACTTAAGTATTTTCTCCTGCAGAACAAAACTCCTGTCTTCAAATATAAACTCTGACAGGTGGTGTAATGCATTTCAGATCAGAACCCATTTCCACAATAGTATCTGTGTATTTTAAGAAGTGGCTGTAACATCCTTATTTTTTAACATATTAATCTTTTTTTAAAGATATCTATTTGCCATCACTGTATGAACTGGGGAGGAAATCCATGGCAAGCCTGTCTAAAAGCATAATTTCACATTCACTGTGCAGAATTATTCTTGGACATTTCATATTCCATATATTGTTTTGTTTTTTATAATTAGAGTAGTGTTTTGGGCAGTTTTTTTAGGTTTTCCTTTGTAGTTTCAGACTACATTCTTAGTGCAGTAGAACACCAAGACTCCCCAAGTCTTATGTCTCTCATTATGTACACACTTAGATAACAGAAAATACGTACAGCAAACCATCCCCATACAACACACGTACTTCATAGTACTCCACACATGCTGGATCCATACCCCACAGTCAGTCAACACCTGATGCCCCATTCCTTTAGCATACACCCTACCATATACATCTGCACTCACTAATTAGCCTTTCATAGGTTCATAAGAAAGTACTAGGCTAGCTACTCTTGTGAGCCATTTTAAGCCTAGCAAGTTTTCCCTTCCAAAGGTGAGAATCAGAACCCATATTTTGTCTCTGTAAGGTAAACACCTTAACAGTTATACCAGCACCTTTCCCTAATGTTACAGTCTTCAGTGCTCAAAACAATGCATGCCTTCATCTGGCAGCCATTAATTAGCTCATTTTTTGTAAGTTATTGCTGTTTGTTCCTTCTAGTTTTCCTTTCCCTTACATTGCTAAGCTTATTTATTGTACACCCTGAGTCTTTTACTGTACTTGTTAGCACATCATATGTGGCATAGTGGTGGCTGCTGAGCAAGGAAAACACACTGCTGATGGATAAGGTGACCTATATACTAGCTGCAGGGCTACATCAGGCTGGAAAGAAGAGGCATCTTGGGAAAATCTTGGAAACCAGAGCCATAGTTAGGTTATCTTGGACTAGGTAGTTCTCCAACAGACTGACACTTCCTCAACACAGTATCACCTACATTGTCTAAATGAATACTGCTACTGGAATCATACCCGATCAGTAATTGATGATCATACCCCCAAGAGGTTGTGCCCAGGGCAGCTAAGCTCTGATAAGTACAAATGAGAAACAACTGCAAATGGGGAGTTTTTAAGGGTTGGTAGTGCCCCATAATTGCAAATTCATGTCTTCTTGTATTCTGAACTAGGGAAGCTGCATTGGAAGAAAGGAGCAAGCCTGAAACCACACCTGTGCTGAAAGTTTAATGCTGAAGGGTATTTTGCATGAATTTGAAAATTAATGAGTTTTTGGAACCAACACAAATTAGTCTCTTTTGGAAGTATATACCTGAAGATTTGAAAGCCCTGTGCAAAGTGAAGCCTTTGTGTGAGAGCAGTTATTGAACAAAGAACTGCATTCTACTTTCCCCATTTTTGCAAGTTTTCATCATTTTTCCATTCCTTGTATGTAAATGTACCATGTTTTGAACTGCAGATTGATTTCTGAAAACTATTTTCTGGGGTTGGACTTACAAGAAAATGCAACATTTGTAGATTGCAGCAATCAGAATTATTTTATGTTCAAAGTGTCTTTTCTTGAAGCTATCTGAAATTGTTCTGCCTGAACTTATTTTTTCCATTGGAAGGCAAGTATCAGTGAGTAAAGCTACTTAAAAATGCCCTGCTTAATTTTTTTCTCTCTCCTACCCAAAGGGAGACGCTTTATTTAAAGTAAAAGTGGAATACTTTTGTGCCCTTGGACCTGTTAAATCCTGTGCCTGTATGAGAATTTATTATTCATGGCAGGAAAGGGTTACACTGAACTTTTAAAACCCCATGTCTGTATGATGTCTGTATAATGAAGTAATTAAAAATGTACATCTTGGCAGTTTTAAGGGTTACCTAATTGGAGCTGAACTGTTCGAGTTGCTGCAATATGGAGAGGCTACTAGAGGCCCTTATGCAGAGGAGTGCAAAAACTGACAGCTCCTACTTTTACAAAAACATGTTGCTGAATTTTGAATCAGCGGACTACTTCACCAGGTGCCTAGTGGTCTTCTAAAGGCATGCAGCTCTGGAGCAGTAGCCTCAAATGAAAAGAACTTGAGTTCTATTGTTACATCTAATTAGAGATCTGCTGAAGGCTAATATGGACTTAGACGATGTGGGTGCTCACAACAACCAAAAACTGAACCAGGAAATAATAGGAAAACCCAGAGCTTCACCTGAGGCCTACTGTCTTAAGATTCCTACCTGGGCATTTAAGATGGACAAACCAGTAAAGTTACAAATGGTTGATTTAATGCATATGTAAAAGTCCAGCTCATACCTTTTTTTGAACAATGTAGGTAACATTTTAGAAATATTAGCAATATACACATTTAACAGTGCAGTCCATAGTAATTTAAAAATGTGTATTCCAGAGTAACCCTCAAAATTCTAAGCAACTAGTTATTTTAGTGGAATGTTTGCTATTATCTAAACATGTAAGTCCTAAGTTAAATTTGCATTCTGCATGTGCTAATAATACAACTTTGCATAAGTGTGCTGCTTTGCATAGAAATAAGGAAAAAACTGTCATCTGAAATGATTTGTCTTAAATGTTGAAAATCCTTGTATGTCGCTAAGCCTTGCACAGACAATAAAAATAGTACTTTCTCTGTAGAGACTGCTAATGTTAGTCAATAGATTATACCTAAAAGCATCCCTATGAAATGTGAACATATGAAATTGGATAATGTGTCTTATTTTAACTTTTAAAAGTATAGAATCTGTTTTCTGTCACTATGCTATTAAACTTGTTAAATGTAATATTATAATAGAGGGAAACATGTAGGGATTGGTGGATTTAGGAAGTATGATTACATTAGTTAAATAACAATATGTTTGCAAGCATTAAAACAACTAGTAAACAGAACATGAAGTGATATTCCTGCATGAGGACAAGAAGGAATACTCCATAAAACAGGGTAGAAATACATAATTTTATAAGTAAACTGTTAACCCTGTAGATGTTCTTCTTGTTTCACTGTTGCAGTCATCACACTTGGGTTATCTGCCAGCAGGTAGCCCTCAGTCGGCCCGAATACCAGAGACTTAGTATTTCTGGGTCGGTTGCTGTCGCTTCAGGACTGACGTCAGGTCGTCAGGGGTATAAAAACAGGCAGCCAATGCCATTGCATCAAGTCTTTCTTGCTAAGGAGCCCGAAGCAGAAGCAGTTCGCACAAGTGCCGGTCGACCGCTACCTGAGTTTTCGTTTCCGAATTGATTCATCCTGAAGTCTTCTAAAGCTAAGTACCCCATTGGGGATCCTTTTTTCTTGGTCTAACCGATGTCAGAAAAAGTTAACAATTGTCTCGCTTGTGAAAAGTAAATACCACACCGAGATTAACAAAAGCTGCGGTGGTGCAGCGGTAGCGTTGTCGCCTCACAGCAAGAGTTTCTCCCTTTGATTCTCAGCTGGAGCGCCTTCTGCGTGGAGTCTGCATGTCCTCCCCACGGTCGAGTAGTGTTCGAAAGACATGCGTGAATGGGTGTGCCTTCGTTGAAGGTTGGGCATCGAGCTGGCACCTCAGCACTGTAAAAATTTTAAATCATTAGCAGACCAGAGTTCCGCTGTGGTGACCCCTAACCAGGAAAAGCCAAAAGAAATACAACAAAAAAAAATGCGTCACCTGTTTAGGCCTAGACCACGACGTACCTTGCTGTCAGTTTTGTGCTTTGTTCAATGCCCGAACTATTCATCGTCATGCCCTTATTGTAGCTAAATACTTTTGTTCTCGATCTCCGTATTCCAAAATGGCTTCAGTAAACCATCCATCTACCGATCTTCCAAAAAAACATAAGGATAAAGACAGGGACAGACCACACAGGTCCAAAACTGCCGATGACACTTCCGTTAAGCTAGTGGCCAGTTCACCGGTACTCGGTGAGGCGCTTTCACAGCGCCTGATGCCCACTTCAGTGGATTCGCAGGCCGCTACCGTGACCAGTTCAGAGTGCGCTATGCCGCGAGACTCTTCTTTGACTATGGAACCTGCAGATGTCTCTACCTTGGGTGGGTACGAAGCCACTGTGCTGGCACCGGCTTCCAAGGAAGTTCTTCGCATTACCGATGTTCGATACAAACTGATGACTTCTTTTGCATCTTCAGTTCTTTCTAAAACTACCAATTTTCTAAGGCGAAGAGTATGAGCTACGCCTAAAAAATGACAACCCAAACTCAAGCACCTGCTTCCTTGCCACAATCTCAAATGCTTAAAATGGCAGAAGACCTGGTTATGCTGAATAGAGAAAGCCAGCCTTCCCCTGCTAAGAGAAAAAGAGACCTGTCCCCAGCAGCTTTAACTGACCAAGAGTCTGACGACTCCTGAGGTTTCTGAATATGAAGACATGCCTTTATCTGCCTTTGAGGATTCAGATGCATAGGAATCCATTCATTCTGCTAACCTCTCCAGAGGATTTTTCGTTTGGTGAAACCCTGCATACTTTGAGAGAGCATTTCCACTGGGAATACCAGGATTATTCTCAGTCCAAAAAGAGACTTAGGGAATTTTTAGGTTTACCACAGCACAGACTCTTAGCTATTCCTCCTGTTCTGCATGATGTGGATGTTGTCGTTATGGAATCCAGTCTAACTCTTGATACTTTACTCCCTGCTGCAGGGAAACCAGACAGGTACTATAGAGTCCCTGACTCTCACAAATGTCTTTTCAAAAATCCTACTGCTGACCCAGAGGTCATCTCCCTAGGGCCTAAAGGAATAAAAGCAACTACAGCTAGGAATCCCACCCCTTCAGACAGGGATTCCCAAGGTTTAGACAGATGGGGTAAAAAAGTATACACCTCTGCAACTCTTGCCATTAGAGCATTGAATTGCCAGTTCCACATGCTGAAATACCAGCAACATACTATGGAACTTATTAAGCAAAAATTATTTACCTTTCCTGACTGTGCAGAAAATAAAGAATTACAGGAGCTTATGCATTCTGCAAGCCAAGTAAGCAAACATACCCTGCAATGTGGGTCTGATGCCCTAGAAGCATCTTACAGGGCAGCAGTCACAGGTTCTGTACTTAGAAGGCATGCTTGGCTTAAGGAATACACCTTGCCAGACCATGTCAAATCAAAATTACAGGACACTCCTTTGAACAAGGACAATCTGTTTGGCACCAAAGCAGAAGAGGTTTTAAAAAAGATGGAAGGCAAGGCTAAGTCTATGCAGACAGTCAAAGAGATTTTGCAAGTGCAGCCTCCAAGATTCAGTAGGCATTGCCCCTCAAAACATTGGTCCTTTTAGCCCCCGCAAGGCCATCTCAAACTAGACCCAGGGGAAACAGACCCCCCCCCCAGTTTACAGTCCCAGGGTATGCAGAGATCTAAGCAATGGAGTACCTCCACTTCTAAAACATGGAGTGCTAAGCCACCCCCTCACAGAAAGAATTCACAATGACTTCTCAACTCCACTCCTCACCTCTACCCAATTACTTGTGCCTCTAGGAGGAAAACTTGCCCACCATGCAAAAAACTGGACCGCCATCACCAACGACCGATGGGTCTTCAACATAGTATCCCAGGGTAACAAATTTTATTTCCACATGCTACCAACTCCAAAAGGGTTCCCAGACCTTCCTCCAAACCAGTGGGCAGAGGCACAAAACTAAGTTCAATCCCTGCTCTCCATAAGGGCAGTTCAGCCTGTTCCTGCAGAACAGATAGGCCAAGGTTTTTATTCCAGACTTTTCCTGGTACCCCACAAAAGCGGGCAGCTGGCACCCAATCTTAGATCTATCCATTCTAAACACCTTCCTGGTGGTACCAAAATTCAAAATGCTCACCCTGCAGCAGCTTCTCCCATTGCTGACCAATGATGCCTGGTTAGCTACCCTAAACCCTAAAGGAAGCCTATCTGCACATCCCTATCAGGGACTCTTACAGGAAATATCTATGTTTCAGGGCAGGATCTGTGCATTATCAGTTCTCTGCACTTCCCTTTGGCTTATCCACTGCTCCCAGAGTCTTCACAAAATGCCTGGCTCCAGTCATTGCCTATTGAAGACAGAGAAAGATTCAAATATACCCTTACTATGACGATTGCCTGATTCAGGCAGACAGTCAGGAAAAGCTGTTGCAGCACCTGACATTTGTAAAGGACCTTCTAACCTCCCTGAAGTACACTAGCAACAAAAATAAATCAAAACTAGTCCCCAGTCAAAAAATTGTATTCCTGGGAGCAAGCTTGGACACAGCATCCCAGATGGTATTCCGTACTCCAGAAGAACAAGCCTATCTGACAGGCTACTTAACTCAAATAGCCACCAGAACCCAACTATCCGCAAGGAAAATCCTGCATGCACTAGGGTTCATGGCCTCCTGCACTCTACTAATTCCATATGCCAGACTGCATATGAGGAAACTTCAATGGTACTTAAAAAGTCTTTGGTGCCAACATTCACAGGACCTGGAAACTATCATACCTGTCATACCTTGTCTCAGGACAGAGTTTCTTTGGTGGGCAGCAGCATGTAACCGCAACAAGGGACTTCCATTTACACATCTCCACGCCACCCAGACCCTAACCAGAGCTGCACCAAACTATGCCTGGGGGGCACATCTGGACAGCAGGTGCATTCAGGGCCACTGGAGCCCAAACCAAATTCATTTGCACATCGACCAAAATGAGATAATAGCTGTTCAGCATGCTCTGACAGCTTTCAGATCCCTACTCATACCAGGGGCCCCTTCTAATAAAAACCAACACCACAGTGATGTGGTACATCAACAAGCAGGGGGGAACCCACTCTTACCCACTCTGCAGGCTAGCCATGACCCTGTGGAACACGGCCTTGGCTATGCATATTCACCTGCAAGCTCAATTCCTGCCAGCCAAACAAAACTCTGTGGCAGACAACTTAAGCAGAAATCTCCTAGACCCATATGAGTGGCAATTAGACCTCAACACCTTCAGCCTTCTAACCCAGAAATGGGGTACCCCGATGGTGGACCTATTTGCCTCCCCCTACAATCACCAGCCCAGCAAATTCTGCACCAGGGTACCTCACAGCAAGACCTGGAAAGTGGATGCCCTATCCTTCCAGTGGGTAAATGTCTCAGTCTATGCATTTCCCCCTCTGCCTCTTCTTACAAGAGTACTACTCAAGATAAGACAGGAAGGACCAAGGGCGATCCTGATTGTCCCAGACTGGCCACGCCAACACTGGTTCCCACTACTGCGCAGTCTGTCACCGGTGCCACCATGGCACCTACACCAGATCCCAACCCTCCTCACTCAGCAGGAGGGCAGATCTTGCATCTGCAACTGCAAACCCTGAACCTTGCTGCCTGGCTTATTCCTTGAATTCTCCTACAGTAGTCAGCCTAAGCAAGCAGGTGCTGGACGTCATTTATGAATCCAGAAGACCCAGTACAAGGAAATCCTATGCTGATAAGTGGAAAAGGTATTATTCCTGGATTCATGCTAAAGGAGCGGACTCAGCACAGCCCTCCTTACCTCTTATCCTGGATTACCTAGCAGACCTACTCCACAGAGGCCTATCCTTCTCTTCCATTAAGATCCATGCCTCTGCCATCTCTGCTCATTACAGCACTGAGCCACCTCTCTTCTCTCACCCTCTCATCAAACAGTTCTTGAGAGGGGCTGACAACTTAAGGCCACCAAGAACAGCCCCCACGCCTGCTTGGGACCTTAACTTTGTGCTGGAAAAGCTCACTCTAGCCCCCCTTTGAGCTTGCAGCATCAGGAGAGTTAAAATTCCTCCCTTGGAAAACAGCCTTGCTTCTGGCCATCACTTCAGCTAGAAGAATGTCTGAGCTACAAGCACTTATGGCTGTGGAACCCTTCATTATTTTTCATGCTGACAGGGTCTCCCTCAGGACTAACCCTACTTTTATGCCTAAAGTGGTGTCCAGTGTGGCTCTCAACCAATCTATCCATTTGTCCACCTTTTCCCTAATCCTTAAAGTAAGGGGGAAAGGATCCTGCACTCTTTAGACGTGCACAGACAGCTCAGGTTCTACCTTGATAGGACTAAGCCCTTCAGGAAATCTGACCAGTTACAAGTCAGCTTTGCACCAGGGGCAGGGGGCAAGGCCATATCAAAACAAAACATCTCCAAATGGCTAGCACACTGTATCCATTTCTGTTACAAACACCATGGGAAACCACCCCCTCTGGGGATCATAATGCATTCCACTAGGGCACTTTCAACCTCTACAGCATTCCTCAGGAGAATCCCTACCAGGGATATTCTGGAAGCTATTACTTGGAGATGTTCTTCGTGTTTCACTTTTGCAGTCATCACATTTGGGTTATTTGCTTGCAGTAGCCCTCAGTCAGCCTGATTATCAAAGTCTTGGGTCCTGCGTCGGTTGCTGTCTCATCTTCCATGATGTCAGGTAGTCAGTGGTATAAAGCATGCAGCTGACGCCGTTACATCTGTCTTTCTTGCTGTGTGGTGCCCGAAGCAGAAGCAGTTCACAAGTGCCGGTCGGCCAACTCTTGAAATTTTCATTTTCGAGTTTCAGAACCGAAGTCTTCAACTAAGCTAAGTACCCTGTTGGGGAAACTTTTTCTTGCTCTAAACCGATGTTAGTAAAAGTCAATAATTGTATTTCTTGTGGAAAGAAAATACCTCATAAAGATTTTCATTCATACTGTATTCCTTGCCTAGGCCCTGACCGTGACATACCTCGCTGTCGGTTTTGTGCCTTATTTAAACAACTAACTATTCATTGTCGGTATATTTACGCTTCTAAATATTTTGGTACTCAGTTCAGTTATCCAGATATGGCTTTGGTAAGTCATCCGACTACCGACATTCTGAAAAAATGCAAAGATAAAGACAGAGACATACCGCATAGGTCCTAAGCTGCCGACGACGTTTCTCCTAAGCTAGTCGCCAGTTCGCCGGTACTCAGTGAGGAGCTTTCGCAGCCCCTGATACCCGCTACTTCAGATTTGCAGGCCTCTACTGAGACCCATTTGGAGTCCGGTATGCCGTGAGATGCTTCAACTGTGGAACCTGCAGATGTCTCTACCTTGGATGGATCCAGAGCCACTGTACAGGCACCGGCTTCTGAGGGTGTATTCAGGCCTACTGACTTGCATATTAAATCAATGCCATCTTCTTCTTCAAGGCCTAAAACTCAATCCATGCTTAGAGAACCGATGCCCAGACCGCATGGTCAGGCCGCTATGCCTAAAAAACAAATGATAAGAATGGCTGAAGACCTATTTGCTTTAATCAGGGGAAGCCAACCTTCCCCCTCTAAGAGACCTAGGACTGAATTTGCTTATGATTCTTCTGATCAGGATTCTGAAATTTCTGTTTCCTCTGATGACCAGGATTTACCCTTATCTACCTATGAGGATTCTGATGCAGAGGACTTTATCCCTTCTGCTTCCCCTCCAGAGCATTTCTCTTTTGGTGAAACCTTGCATACTCTTAAGGAGCATTAAAGTTGGGAAAGCCAGGATTACTCTGATTCTAAAAAGAGGCTTAGGGATTTCGCTATCCCCCCGGTACTGGACATTGTTGATGATGCCTTTTCGGAATCTAGCTTGGCCGCTGACTCCTTACCCCAAGCTCCCAGAAAACCAGATAGATATTACAGGGTTCCTGACTCTCACAAGTTCCTCTTTAAAAATCCTACTGCGGATCCTGAGACCATTTTACAGGGACCGAAGGGCATTAAGGCTACTACTGCCAAAAATCCTAACCCCTCTGATAGAGATTCCAAGGCGCTGGATAGATGGGGTAAGAAGGTATACACTTCTGCAACCTTGGCCATTAGGGCCTTATACTGCCAGTTTCATATGTTATAGTATCAGCAGCATATTATTTGATTGCTTAAACAGAAAATTATGTTGATTCCTGACTGTGCTGAAAGTAAAGATTTACAGGATTTAATGCATTCTGCTGAACAAGTTGGAAAACATACTTTGCAATGTGGCTTTGATTCACTAGAGGCATCTTGCAAGGCTGCTGTCACTGGGTCTGTACTTAGAAGGCTTGCTTGGCATAAGGAGCAATCTTGGCCAGATCATGTTAAAGCTAAATTGCTGGATGCTCCCTTAAACCAGGGCCGCCTGTTTGGCAACAAACCAGAAGAAGTACTTAAAAAGATGGAGGAAAAAGCTAAATCTATGTAAACTGTTAAAGATTTCCTGCAAGTACAGCCTCCCAGATTTAGTAGGCATTGGCCCTCTAAGAATTGGTCCTTTCCTGCCTTTTCCAGGCCTTCTCAGTCCAAACCCAGAACCAACAAAGCACCCAGGCTTCAGTCCCAAGGTACGCACAGGACTAAGCAGTGGGGGGCTCCCACTTCCAAAGCATGGAGTAGTAAGACTCCCCCCCCAATGGTAAACTGTCTCAATGACTTAACTTTAAAACTTCCTAGCCCTTCGCAACTGACTGCTCCTTTAGGGGGGAAGATTGCTCTGCAGGCAAAAAATTGGGAACTCATTACCCAGGACAAATGGGTTTTAAATATAGTTTCCCAAGGATACAGATTCCACTTCCACCCTTTACCAACCCCGAACGGTTGGCTAGATCTACCCCCAAATAAGTGGACAGAAGCTCAAATGCAAGTTCTCTCTCTCTTAAAAATCAGGGCTATTCAAATTGTCCCAGAACAGGAAAGGGGGCAAGGTTTCTACTCAAGACTTTTCCTGGTACCCAGAAAAGACAACTCCTGGCATCCTATCCTGGACCTCTCTATCCTAAACACATTTTTGGTGATCCCAAAATTCAAGATGCTAACTCTTTACCAGTTGCTTCCTATGCTAGGCAAGGATGCCTGGTTGGCTACACTGGATTTAAAGGAAGCCTACCTGCACATCCCAATCAGGGAATCTTGCAGAAGATACCTACACCTCAAAGCAGGCTTCATGCACTATCAGTTCTCTGCACTGCCCTTTGGCTTATCTACTGCACCCAGGGTATTCACAAAGTGCCTAGCTCCAGTCATTGCCTTTTGCAGGCAAAGGAATATTCAAATATACCCATATCTGGACGATTGTGTAATTCAGGCAGAAAGCCAGGACTCACTATTGAATCATCTGGCATTTGTACAAAAATTGCTAACTTCTCTGGGGTACACTATAATGAAAAGAAATCACATATTGTACCCTGCAAACAAATTGTATTCCTGGGAGCAAGCATGAACACAACTTCCCAGATGGCTTTCCTCATGCCAGAGAAACAAGTTCATTTGACAGCCTACTTCAAAACTACTGGCCACAAAGACCCTGCCATCTGCAAGACAAATACTGCAAGCCTTGGGGTTCATGGCCTCCTGTATTCTCCTAATTCCATATGCAAGACTACATATGAGGAAACTACAATGGTATCTAAAAAGCCTATGGTGTCAACATTCTCAGGATCTAGAAGCAATGATTCCTATCATACCTTGCCAAAAGATAGAGTTCCTTTGGTGGGCAGAGGCCCTCCACCAAAACAAGGGACTGCCATTCACTCTTCTCCCTGCCACCAAAACCCTAACAACAGACGCATCAGACTGTTCATGGTGGGGGTTCAGTTGGCAGGGAGGTACATTCAGGGCAAATGGAACCCAAGTCAAATGCACCTGCATAGTAATCAAAAAGAAGTGTTAGCTGTACAGAATGCTCTGACAGCCTTCAAGGACCACATTCTTCCAGGACAATTAATGGTAAAGATGGACAACACCACTGTTATGTGGTACATAAACAAGCAGGGGGAACCCACTCATACCCTCTCTGCAGACTAACCATGGCTCTGTGGAACACAGCCTTGAGCTACCAAGTGCATCTACAGGCTCAATTCCTGCCAGGAAAGCTAAATACACTGCCAGACAAACTAAGCAGAAATCTCATGGACCCACATGAGTGGAAACTGGAACCAAAGACCTTCAACATGTTGATAAACAAATGGGGGAGCCTAGAGATAGACCTGTTTGCCTCCCCTCAGATTTTATAATTGAACAAATTATGCACAAGGACTCCCCACAAACAAGCTTGTAAAGTGATGCCCTGTCCTTCACCTGGAAAAACCTGTCAGTTTATACCTTTCCTCCTCTGTCTCTCCTCTCCAAGGTACTAATAAACATCAAACAGGACAAACCAAGGACGATACTGATTGTACCAGACTGGCCATGCCAACACTGGTACCCCCTCTTGCACAGTGTGTCACTGCTGGCACCATGGCACCTGCCTCAGACCCCTACCCTGCTGTCCCAGCAGGAGGGCCAGATCCTGCACCCACAGCTTCAAACCCTGAACCTGGCAGCCTGGCTGATTACCTCATCTCTCCGTTACCATCCCTCAGTAAGCAAGTGTTGGATGTCATTCTGGAGGCAAGGAGGCCTAGTACTAGAAAGTCTTATGCTGAAAAATGGAAAAGGTTCTGTTCCTGGAACCAAACTCAGGGGACGGGCACATCAGCACCCAATTTACCTCAGATTCTTCAATACTTAACTGAGATGCTTCACAAGGGCCTTTCCTTTTCCTCCATCAAAATTCATGCCTCAGCCATTTCAGCTCATTACAACACAGAACCACCCCTCTTCTCTCATCCACTTCTCAAGCAGTTCCTCAGAGGGGCCAAAAACATAAGACCACCCAGGAGAGCCCCAACTCCAGCCTGGGACCTTAACTTTGTATTGGAAAAATTCATGCTACCTCCTTTTGAGCCAGCTGCAAATGCAGAGTTGAAATTCCTTTCTTGGAAAACAGCCTTCCTTTTAGCCATCACTTCAGCAAGAAGGGTGTCTGAATTATAGGCCCTTATGGCAGTGGAGCCTTTCATCATCTTTCATGAAGACAGGGTCTCCGTCAGGACCAATCCCTCCTTCATGCCCAAGGTAGTATCCAGTGTGGCTCTTAATCAGTCCATTCATTTGCCAACCTTCTTTTCTAATCCACAGAACAAAGGGGAACATATACTGCACTCCTTAGATGTGCACAGACAACTTGGATTTTACTTGGACAGGACTAAACCTCTCAGGAAATCTGAACAGCTGCTGGTGGTATTTGCTGCAGGGGCAGAGGGGAAGGCCATTTCAAAGCAAACCATTTATAAATGGATAGGCCATTGCATTAATTTCTGTTATGAGCACCATGGAAAGCCTACCCCACAGGGGATAAGACCACATTCAACCAGGGCTGCATCTACCTCTACAGCCTTTCTCAGAGGTGTCCCTACCAAGGACATCCTAGAAGCTGCTACCTGGAGTTCTGTACATACCTTCACCAAGCATTACCATTTGCCAATTTTCTCTAAATCCATAGCTGGCTTTGCCACTGCAGCCTTTCAGGGCCTTATAGCTGGTCCTAATGCTATCTAATTTTTTCCTCCCATCCTTAGCTTTGGGACTCTACCCAAATTTGATGACTGCAACAGTGAAACACGAAGAACACAGTACAGTTGTGTACACTTACCATAAATGTAGATGTTCGAGTGTATTCACTGTTGCAGTCCTGGTTACCCTCCCTCCAGCCCCCTGACTTCTTTTGGCTATACCTCTATTCTTGTTTACTATGCTTAAAGTGTTTTAGTGTATTTGCTTTTTTGTTGGAGGTGTATCCTTGTATGTATATATATATATATATATATATATATATATATATATATATATATATATATATTTAATTGCTTCCCATTAGGGGGGCACCTGACATCTGGGGCAAGAAAAACTGATGTAATGGTGTCGGCTGCATGCTTTATACCCCTGACTACCTGACGTCATGGAAGATGAGACAGCAACCGACGCAGGATCCAAGACTTTGATAATCAGGCTGACTGAGGGCTATTGCAAGCAGATAACCCAAATGTGATGACTGCAACAGTGAATACACTTGAACATCTATATTTATGGTAAGTGTACACAACTGTACTTTGTATTCACACCTTCACCAAGCATTACCACCTGCCTATCTTTTCCAAATCCAGGGTGGGTTTTGCAACCGCAGTCCTGCAGGGCATACTAGCCAGCCCCAACTCTTCTTGACTGCCTCCACCCATTTTTCAGCTTTGGAAATCAACCCAAGTGTGATGACTGCAACAGTGAAACACGAAGAACATAATACAGTTGTGTACACTTACCATAAATGTAGATGTTCAAGTATATTCACTGCTGCAGTCCTGGTTTCCCACACTCCAGTGCCCTTGTCTCTCTATTTCTCTCTCCTTCTCTGTTTCTCTTACTCACCCCTTACAGGGCTATTGGTATTTACTTTTTACTGGTGGTGTTTTTTCCACCATAACTTAGCTCCCTATTTGGGGGCTCCTGACATTTGGGGCAAGAAAAACTGATGCAATGGCGTCGGTTGCCTGTTTTTATACCCCTGACGACCTGAAGTCAGTCCTGAAATGACAGCAACCAATGCAGAAATACTAAGTCTCTGGTATTCAGACTGACTGAGGGCTACCTCCTGGCAGATAACCCAAGTGTGATGACTGCAACAGTGAATACACTTGAACATCTACATTTATGGTTAAGTGTACACAACTGTATTTTCTGGTGCCTGATTTAACAGTGATGTGATAATTGGCCAAGCGGTTCCATAGTTTAAAGAGATATGAAAGTTGTGGGGGAAGATTTAGTTAGATGTATTACCAGAAATAAAAAGGCTCAGTAAAGAATCTACAAAAAATAAGGATGGTGACCCTAGAGATAGATTTCTTGATCAAATGTATTAATTTAAGGACAATGTTTATGAAATGGGGGTATCCCTCATGGCTGATTGATGACTTAATTAATGAAGTTCAAAGGAAAAGGAGGGAAGGTCATTTTTGACCAATTTTAAGTAAAGAGGAAGGATTGAGTCCCGGATGTAAACCCCCAGAGATGGACAGAATGGAAGGAGATATGGGATTAAATTTTGGGTTGAGTTTCATTACAAACTATGCACTTGATTCTAACCCATTAAAGAGTATTTTAATAAAGAACTGGGGAGTTTTGATGGATGATAGTACCATTAGGGAGAAATTCACCAGACCCCCAAAGATTGTATATAGAAAGGGAGCTAATTTAAGAACTATACTTGAGAAGGAAATAAGGAAAAATTTGTTAGATGCCCGGGGATGTTTAAATGTGTGTCATACCCTTATTGTAAAATTAGTGACATTGGGCAAAATTTTGTGATAAGAAATAGAAGGTATGTTACGCAAAACATGTATGATTGTAATACCATGGGCGTAGTGTACCAACTAATTGCCAACAATGTGTTGGTTTCTATATAGTTAAAACAAAACATAGGGTAAGAGAACGAATATATGAAAACATTTATAGCATTAGTAAAATGAAGGAAGGAAATGCTTTAGCAAAGCAAATACAGAATAACCCGGGCCATACATTTAAATTTAGGGTTATAGATCATGTTGAAATGGGACCGAGAGATGGCCCACTTGGTTTAAAACTCAAAAAACAAGAATTATTGTTGCAAATAGAAGTGAACGCATATGGTTACCCTGGATTAAATGATCAATATTCTATAGCTAGCATGTTGAAAATGAAGAGTTTGGTTAGATGAGAGGGGATTTTTGTATGTATTAATTTAACATAATATAATATTTTATTATCTATTTTTCCATTTTTCTATTTGTATATTAAGCTATAAATATATTAGTCATATTTAATATATGTAAATGATTTGATTTGAGTGAAGGAATATTGTCTCTATGATTTAAAGACTATATTAGAATTTTTTAGAAAGCTGCCACGGTGGTGCAGCGGTTAGTGTTGTTGCTTTACAGCAAGAGGTTCTCCCGTTCGATTCTTACCTGGAGCACCTTCTGTGTGGAGTCTGCATGTCCTCCCCGTGGTTGAGTGATGTTAAAGATGTGCAGGTTGGTGCAAGTGTGAATGGGTGTGCCTTCTTTGAAGGCTGGGCATCAGGCTGGCAACTTGTCACCATAAAACTCCACTGCCAATCATTAGCGGACTGGAGTTCCACTGTGGCGACCCCTAACTGGGAAAAGCCGAAAGACATTACTATTAGAATTTTTTAGAAAAATTATATATATATAAATTTATTTTAAAAAGGGGAACTAGGAGGGGAAGTGGTGTAATATGTTGACTGATTGGTCACATGTTTAAAATTGTGTATATATGAGTGGTTGTAAATGGAATAAGATGTCTTAAGAAGTTCACTGATGTTTTTGTGAATGAAAGCGCTTACCATACTATCCGATTAAACAGTTTTCCTTTAAGCTGCTATCTTCCTTGTTGTTTGTTTAAGTTGATTTAAAATGTAAGTCTGTTTGGAGGGATTAGTTAAATCAACTTTTGTGTGTTGTCAAAAGCCCCCTCCCCCCCGTTTGTAAAAGTTATCCTGGAAGTTGGTATGGAGACTGACAGAGAAGTCTCTGATAAGTTGTGTCTCAGTAGAGGAACCAGGCAAGGGTGTCCTCATTCCCCTTTGTTATTTGTGTTATACTTAAATCCACTGGCAAAGAAAATAAGGGACTTAGAAATCCATGTATATAATTGGTATGGTATTCATAAAAAGTTGGCATTATTTGCAGATGATATTATTTTGAACCTGATGGAACTAGAAGAGGACATCTCAGTGTTGTGGAATAATCTGAGATACTTCCAGATTTTTTCAGGATATAAAATTAAGGAAGATAAAACAAAGGCTATAGCTGTAAACTATGTACCCACACATGAATTGGTCCAGCAATACCCATATTTATGAGCACGTGATAAAATGAAATATTTAGGAATGTGGATTAAAAAGGATTTGGTTATGGCACTTAAGGATATGTGGAAAGAGACTAAACAGAAGATAACAGATAAACTGATAAACCGGAAGCTCTTCCCTATGGATATGGATAGCAAGATACCATTAGTAAAAATGTTTTTAGTCCCTTTAGTTTTATACACAGGGCAGGCTTATTTTTATCAACCAGAGGAAAAGTTGTGGACAGTCACTGGGAGGGAAAAAGGGCAAGAGTCAAGTGGGATAAGTTGGTTCTTCCAACAGAAAAAAAGAGGTCTATGATTACCAGATTTTAAGGGATATTTTAAAGCTACAAACTTAAGGCTATTATATGTAAGACAAGCAAAAAGCTACAATTCAAAGTGAAAAGGGATGATGATGAAGTAGGGGCTATTTCAAGAAATAAGGAAAGAAGGAGATTTGGGCTGCAGATCCTTAAGAAGAAGAATAAGTCATACAGAAATGTTATATTCATGAAGTAGTAGAAAGTATCCTAAAAATTAAACCAACACATGAATGGAGAAAGGAGAGTCTGTTAATAGGAATGAAGACAAATAGGGTACAGAGTATAGAGAAACTGGGATGGAATTTACTGAAGGAAGCTGACAAAGGAACCAAGGCATTGGAAACAAATAATTAGTGAAGGAAAGGTAATAAAATTGGAAGAGGCCGAGAAGACATTTGGATTGCAGGCTAGTGATTGCCTTCCATATCAGGGATTGATGTCAGAGACAAAGAGAAAAGGATAGAGGAATCCTAAATGGAAGACCTGGAGTAGTTGAAGTTTTAATTGAATCTAGATCAAAAGCTGCTGTTAAAATAGAGGCAATTAGTATGGCATGTAAATATTGCATGATGATAACTATACGAACTAATCAAAAGTGATCAGAAAAAAATTGGGAAGAGAGATTAGTTATGCAGTTCACAAAGAAACAATGGGAGGATAAATGTATGGATCCCAAATATGCAATAAAGTCTAGAAGATTTAGGATTTTTGCCTGTAAGTGTTTGCATAGATACTTGTACACCCCAAGCATACTCCAAACAAATTTTCCTCAGGTAGATGGCAATGTTGGAGGTGTGATGGGGAAGAAAGGGGTAACTGGAAACATATGGTTTGGGAGTGCAGTGAGCTGGAAGACTTTAAAAAATCCCTGCAGAGTAGTCTGTCAGAAATACTCGGCAAGCAAATGAGTGTAACTAAGGAGATAATCTTTTGAGCTGGGATACAAGATCTGAATTGCCTAGACATAGTATTCCCTTGTTAAGTTTAATTCTGGGGACTGCCAAAAGCAATTATTAGAAAATGGAAATAAAAATCTAAACCAGCTATACATTAAGTACTGAATATTAGAGATTAAAAACAGGAAGTGGTTTCTTTAGAAAAAAGTAGGAGTAAATTACATAAAAAAGTAGAAATGTAGGAACAATACATGCAGAAAAATGTTCTGGAGGAAGAGTGAGGTTTAGGAGAAGACAGGAATTGAATAATTTATTTAATGTTACTTAGATTATATGATATATAATAGTATATGTGATGTATAATGTTTGTATATACAAACTTGTTAATATCATTTGATTACTTTAGTTTAAATGTAAGTTTTCCTATGTCGCAAGTGATAATTCAATAAAGGTGTTTAAAAAAGGAGAGACTGACAGAGAAGGTGAGTCTTGCTAGAAGACTCCAGTTGTTAAAAGTGTAGGTCAGTGTGGAAATTATCAAGGAAGGGCCTGTAGTTACAAATGCATAAAAAGTAGTGGGTGTAGAAACTAATGAAGAAATGGAGGCATCTCATACTGTAGAAAATAAGAAAATGGAACCTGAACAGAATTTTACACTAGCTTCTTCCTGCTACACCACAGACCCTGGGATTCAGTAAACTCCGTGTTGGCTTCACGCAAAGCCTACATGGCGTTTACATGTGTGCATGATGAGCATCAGCGCTCATTGCATATTCATGGTGTGTACTGCGTTTAAATGTAAATAAGTGAGGTTTCTTGGCTGGCAACAGTGTTGCCGGCCAGGAAACCATGGCAGAGAACACAGACAGCAATCCTGTTTAAATCAGAACACTGAAGGTCTGCAGTTTTGCATGGAATGCCACAGCAATCACGAGGGCTTAACAGATAGCTCTCAGTCTTTTAGTGCAAGACATCTGGACAAAGACTAACTTAACGAGGGAACAATGACCCAGAAATAGGGACATATTTGACATAGTTGCTCATTAGAAATTTGCTAGAATAAACCAGGGATTTGTGTTAAGATAAATATTCTGAAGGATTTGAAGTCTGAAACTCAAATGTATGCAATTATTGAGTCACATCAGTCTTGAGATCATCCCAGTGATATGTCAGGAAACTACAAATTTGATAAGGAACATGCCAAAAGATATAAAGGCAAAAATCTGGACATTCTGTGAAAATCTTGACAGTTGAGAGGTATGCTTGTTAAGTATATGGTCAAAACACAGTACAGAACAGTGTATCTACAGTGCAGAATTTTGTGAAATCTCATTCATGGCATTCTGTACTGAAGGTGTGTAAATGATCTGTAAGGGTACATGGACTCCCATGTAAAATAAACACTCAGAGGAAGTGTGTGTATTGAATAGAGACACAAAGATGAATTGTAGGAATGGACACAGGGAAAGAGGACAGGTGAAGCAACCTAATGTACAGCAGATGAGGGCATGTCAATGGAAGATGGTTGTAGCAGCAATACCAATTACATAACAATATGGGACAGTAGGGACTGCACAGTGAAAATGTGTATTATGTGACTGTCACACAAGGTAACATAATGGGGAGGATGTCTGTGTGAGATAAGTATCCTTACATAAAAAATGCAGAGGACATCTATCAGGGATGTTGTATACAATTGGGGTAGGGTGCATTTTGTGAAGTTGTGCAAACTGATTTGCCTGAATATGAGCGTAATCTCAGCAGATGTCTCCAACAAGTGGGACACAGGTAAAGGCTCATGGACAACATTAGAAGAAGCATGCACAGTCATAGACAATATCAGAATAATACCACCAATAATCCCATGTCTCTGACATAACATATGCGATTTAGAGTGATCAGAGTGGGTTCTGCACAAACACACTTGTACAGCTATTATGACATGTCTGCAATTTATGAGGGTAATCACGCATACTGTCCTGCTACTGTAACATCTGCTGGAGGTGTTAGGAGGGACACTGCTATCTATACTTGTATGTGAAATTATGATTAATACAGGCTAGTTGACTGGTGTGCATGGCATATATAAATATAAATATATATATATATATATATATATATGTGTGTGTGTGTGTGTGTGTGTGTGTGTGTGTGTGTGTGTGTGTAGATATGTCTGTGTATATATGTATATATATATATATATATATATATATATATATATATATATATATATATATATATATATATATATATATATATATATATATATATACACACACACACACACACACACACACACACACACACGGCACAATCCACACTGTCTCAAATGTTACCAATGCCATTAATGTTGTGAAACAGCTATGTATGTACTGTGTTCATCACCGGAACAGGTATCACAAATGCAACTAGTATAACATCTTGATGGCTTTCCACTCCATCAGACAGTAATGTTTATGCCACAAAAAAAATACCTAGGTATGGCTAATAAGATGTGTGACAGCTCACTGTGGCAAATGTGGTACACATCAGTTACACATCACTGGAAGATGTGTAGTGAGCTACATGAAGAAGGGTACATTGTACTCAATTATTGCTGTAATGAAGGCTGTGAACTGTGGAGGTATGTTAGCCTGTGATGTGGATGTCCTTCACATACTCAGTAGTTGTCTTACATACATGGGAGTAGTCAGCACTATGGCCACTTGCTGGTGTACATTCCACATACCATCTAACCCAGGACACAGGTCACTTGCCTGTTCGTCAGATTATAGGGTGTGATATCTACATTGTACTTGGGTTGTGTGCTTGTTTTGCTGATGTAACAAATCCCACCATCTTTTTCTGTCTTTGCAGATGTTGTCATGGCTGTCATAAGCAATCTTTGGTGTGTGTTGATGCTGTCTGCATTATACTAATAACACAGTTGCAGTCAATGATTGCCCACAATCTGTAGTCCTTCCGACAGCTGTTTGGACACAGAATGTGTATGTCATTTGTGATGTCTGTGACTTAAGTAATGGATAGGAAAGGGCCTAGAAGACAGCCCTGATGCACTGACCTGATCACTGGACCTGAGATATAGTTCATATGTTTCAACATATTTGCATGCCATGTATGTAATACAGTGGTTTTCCCACTTGGTGATACAGATGTTTATGGCCACATCTGACAGTGTTGAATGAATTCCTCAGTGTGGATTTGTGTCAAATGCATTGGGCTTGTCAGGTTCAAAAGGATGATAGTGTTGTCATCATGCATGCCCTTGATGACCTCCTTGAGGACATCTAACAGATTAACAGACATGATGTAGCATTAACAACTTATACAGTTCTGTTGCACACAGCTGGAATATTACTAGTGTCCATTTGGCAAAAGGTTCATGATGACATGTTGCTCTACCTCACAGATGAGGAGAGCCAGGGTGTGTCTATACATTGCATGCATACATCGGGTGCTGTCCCCCCAACTGACATGGATGCATGCTGATGTACATCCTTCTACAGAAACATATTCTGTGTGGAGGATGTGTTGAAGTGTGTATTCAACCATGTCAGGAAGGTATATGTGCTGAGTCACATGATAGGTGATCTGTGGTGTTGTCACAGCCCATTGCTTTTGTGTGATAGGCCTGGATGAAGGTAAGACAGTGTATACTGACTGTCCTGATCTGGCTTGAGGTTTGAACACAATCCCCCACACATGTATCATTGAGAAACTCACCCAACTGGGGATTAACCCTTATGTCACTAGATGGCTAACCATTTGGCTGACTGACAGAATACATACTGTGAAAGTTGCTGAATTGACCTGTATCAGTAGAGCTGTCACCAGTGGCATACTCCAGGGATCTGTGCTTGGCCTTTTACTGTTTGGACTCTATTTCTTGACAGTTCAGGCTAAAGTATATAGCCTTTATCTTACCACTTTTATTGATTCTTACATACTGGGTGCAATCATTGAGTCCACCTATGATAGCATACTACAAGATGGGCTAACACAGACAAAAGATTGTTGACAAAGCCACACGGTCTACAAATAAATGCAAAAATGTGTCTTTATTTTGTCCTTCTGCAAAGTGGAATTCCCTTCTAATTATAGCATTAACAACACTTGTGCTGTGCCAAAACGCAGTAATGGAAGCACTAGGTATACAAGTAGATAGCAATCTGAACTTTGACCACCAAGTGTCCATACTGTTTTTGAAAGCCTATGTTGTGCACATCATAAGTCATGCCATTGTATTCAGATCTGAGGATTATATTACAGCACTGTACTCAAACCTCATCAGAACACTAACAGAGTATAATGCTCTTTAATGCATGCACCCCATCAGATACATGCAGCAGCTGGAGAGACCACATGTGTTTCTCACCAAGAAAACACAGGGCATACAAACCATGCCATGATGTATGTGGATAGACTGAAAACCATGTCACTGTAATCTGGATCATACAGGATAAGATGACTTCTGCCTGTCTCTGACCCTGCCCTGTTGGGAGTAGTGCACATTCACAAATCAGATATAGCTGATGACATCAGCAGTGTCTGGTGAGGAGAATATGGTAATAACAGTGTCCCATGTGCTGGTGTAAAAGACTGTCTGTGATGTCAAGCAGGAGCACAAACACACACACACACACACACACACACACACACACACACACACACACACACACACACACACACACACACACAGCAGTTGACTGCAGCAGTGAGAATAGAACACCTACCTAAGTACACAGACTACAGAACTCTGTATTTAAAGCAAGCACCACAGCTCAAGTCTGACTTGGAGTGTCTCAGACAATAGTTTATAGCTGATGACATCAGCAGTGTCTGGGAGGAGAATATGGTAATAGTGTCCCACGTGCTGGTGTAAAAGGCTGTCTGTAATTTCAAGCAGGAGCACACACACACACACACACACACACACACACACACACACACACACACACACACACACACACACACACACACACACACTTAACTGTGGTGAGATAAGAACCCGTACCTATCTAAGTACACAGACTACAGCCATGGCACAATTCTGACTTTTACAAGACTGCAGGTCAACTTGTAGTGTATGACATCAGCAGGGCATGATGGAGAGAAGATGTTGGGAGGCCTGCATAGGTTCATAGCTTCATATGTTCATAGGAGGTTACTAGCGTAATGGCCCTAGAGTGTTTACAAGCCTAGCCATGTAAAACTACAAGTACCCTTATTGAGCATAGTTAGAAGGTCACTGTTAGCAGAGGAATTTTGTGATCAGCACCAACTGGCCCTGTCCATGAGTGACATAGGTGCCACCCCAGGGGTGAATTTACAATCACCCATCCAGTTGTCATTGTTGGGCTTGAATAGAGTAACTGAGGAGCACTGCTTCACATGCAGTGGAAGCTTATTACAGAGGAATGGCAATTGCTTGGAGATATATCTGTTTCCACAGCTTGTTCTGTTTATGTCAAAGGCTAGGTTGAGATCCCTGGAGCAAGATCTTCTTGTCCTGTTTGATTAGCAGATGTCCAGCATTTCCAGTAATGCAGAGTCTGAGACTGCTGTGTAGGCCACGCATAGGTCACATCTCAGCAGCCTGCAAGTCAGGAAGACACGTGTGCAAATTGGAGAGCTGTGTATGGGAAAATTATTTTTTGTGGGACAGGTACCCATTTTTTTTATTCAGCAAGAGAGGACTTCTGGGTAAGGCACATAGGTATGTCTTTGTCAGGTAAGTTTGGTAGGTGAATAAGAAAATGCAAACAAACAAGAAAAACAAGATACAGGGATGGTGATGGACACAAATGGTTGGGGGGTACCGTGATTGGGGTGAAGGAGGGGACAATGCAGACTCATGGACATCAAGCTTGGAGACAGTGAGAATCAAGTCCTTACCCACTGAACTGTTATCACTCTCCACTTACTCCACTGTCAGCTGGAGTGCTTGACTTCTTCTCCTACAGAGCAGCCTCTCTGTCCAGTGTAGGCATACACCAATGGTGAGGTGCACAGCCCTATGTACCATCCCTGGCATCTCCCTGTGGGTGATGAAATCTCCACCTCTGCCACTGCTCCCAGAGGGAACCACTGCACCAGCTTCTAGGGCAATACTACCTGAGGGTACAGGTAGTGCATGGGCAGCAGAGGCAGTGCTGCCATGTTGGCTCCTAGATGTGCTGGGCATCGGCGATGGAGCTGGTAGAGGGGGGCAGGCTGATCCACTGGGGCTGGCCTACCTCGCTGTGCCATGTAGCATTTAGCGATGTGGTACACATGGATGACATGGAGACATTTTGATGACATGTAAAAGAAAATAAAAAAAGAGAGATAAAGCTTGGGGTGAGAGAAAAAAAAGTGAATACAATTAGTACCATCATATGTGACATACAATGCATTAACACAATTATAAAACTCTTGTCTGAAGTATTAAATTTAAGTATACATCATAACAGATGCACACTGTACTACAGAGTGCTGAAAGTAGTCCTTTAAATGTACATATATTTCACATATGCATGTTCCAATTATACAGATTACAGTTTACAGCAGGGCATTTGTGCCACTGGTATAGAGTTTTTAATTTAATGTAAATATTATTGAAGAAATAACAGTATTGTATAGTTGGGAGTCATGGTATTTGAACCCACAGCCTCCAACTACAGCCTAATGTTGGAGTATTACAGTTGGTCTGTGCTATAGATAAAGACTAATGCATGCATACATGATTTTACAGTTGGGATATGCATGCTTAATTTGATACAGCTGTATAATTTACCAAAAATCTATCTTTAACTTTTAAAGCTACAATAACACTTCTCTTCTGCTGCATACATACAATTTGCTTCCCTCAGTCTGTCCAGTTGAGCAACATGATCCTCCAGATAGTACTCATATCCATTGGGAGCTGGGGAAAGAGCAGAAGAGCATTATGCATACCAGTCTTGCCAATATTTATATTTTTTAAGTCTTACAAGTGCTCTCTTATTGTCATACTTACACAGCAGTGGGATGTCCACAGTCTCACACTCATGCAACCAATGATTGAGAGTATCCCTTTTTCTCCTCTGTAGGTCATTAAAATTATGCCTACATTGCTCACCAGTATGTGGGATATCAGTGGCACTGGATACAGCCTCTGCCAATCTATTAAGCACATCAGACTTGTACTGGAAGCCAGAATAGTCCCCTTGCAGAAGCCATTGGCTGTGGTGCTTTACCAGGAGTGCAGTAAATATCCTGGACTCCTGCACACCCCACCTATTTGACCTAAACTTTGCACCTTCCTTTCCAATGCCAGCCATGTCTACCAGCTGAACTAAGGCAAAGGAAACTGATGCTTTCCCACCAATTCCAGTTATCGCGTTTACTGGTAGTGCGGAAACTTGAACAATGATGCCAACTGCATTTGCACAATGTTATGTGCAGCAGTGCCAAGCAGGGAGGAATTAAATAATTGAAACTGGAAGATTAATCTGACACTTAGCCTTAGTTTGAGGGGTGTCTGCTGATGTAACCTGGTAATATATGTATTGGAAATTGGAACTACAACTTTGGAACAGACTCCCACTTCATGTCAAAAAGAGCATCTCTTTGGCCCTCTTCAAACGCAGTCTGGACGATTGGATGGGTAACAGTAAATTCACCCTGGGGGTTCCACTTGTATCCCTCTTGGACATGGGCATTAGGTGGTGATCTTGGAAATAAGGGTAGAACTTGGCTAGGCTTATAAGGGCCCTAGGGCCATTAGCCTAGTAACTTCCTATGAACATATGATGCCATGATAACTGTTAGGTGAGTTAAGTTTGCAGACATGCATTGGGGCATAATTATAATGACCTGACACATGTTTACAGTGTGGGATTCAAACCTAGACATAAGGGACAAAACATTTTCTTTCACAGTGTTGATTTTCCATCTTTGCCATAGAAGAAGTGCTGTTTAGACATAGTCAAGAATCATACATAAATACAGGTGATAGTTTGAGCTGTTACACATGTATGTGTGTGACCTGATAAGGTTATTGGATATAGATTGAGTTGTGTATGTGTCTTAGGTAATTGTGAAGGGCATGCAAGTCCTGATATCAGAATTATAATATAGTAGACAGTATACTTTCATTCATACATCTGAAAACACAATATTAGTGTCTCATCCCTCATACCTATAATTCATGTCAGCTCCACTATCTAAAGTGTTATAAGTGATAGTAAATATAATGGGAAGTGGTACAACAGTTAAAGTATATGGAATATCCTATATTAGAACCCAGGACCTTGTCTATGGTAGTCATACACTTACATCTGTTGCCACAAGAATGTTGAAGAAACATTTGTGTATTTTTACTTCATTGGTATAAACTGCACTATCACAACAGTGAAAAAAGGTTATACACCATGTACTAGAACTTAGGACCATCTGTACTCCAGCCCTACACTTACACCTGCTGCCACAGGACTAGTAACATGACATTCCCCAATTTCCTAATCATTCTTAATGTCCCTGTGTTAACCACCATGCAGCATCACTTAGCATGTTTGCTCTGTGCCCAACAGAATTAGCTGAATGTATCTGGTTTCAGTTGTTGGCTGTCTGGGTCCTGTCTACAGGTGTTCGATGGCTGCAGCTGCTGGGGAAGCTTGCTAACCACCTCATAATCGTTAACTGCGATTGCTCAATGAAATACAGAAATTGCAAGAATGTATTGTTTTTGACCTTTGCCCTTTTACAGACACCATGTTTGCAGGTGTTCTGTCTGATTCTTGGGTGGGCAATTAGTCCATTTTGTGCAGTGCTGCACTTCTCGCAAATGAGATAAACACAGCCAAACTTGACATTCATTTTCTTCATTTCCCGTGTTTGTACAAATCTGCACATCATGCAAACAATGTCCTCCCCCCAAAAAATACAAGAATAAAAAAAGGGAAAGTAATTGAAATAAGGAAAGGCAGTCTATGACATGTACACTACAAAATATTAATACACATGACATATTTCTGCATAGGTCTGGATTTGAACTTTCACTTCAGTGAACCTTCAGAACACAGTAAGGGTGCCTTGTCCCTCTTTGCCATACAAACAGCTTTGCAGCGGGGAACTAAAACATACATAAAAGGGAAAAGTAGTTCAAATGAAGCAAAGCAATCTATGAAATAAACACTGCAAGATATTTGTTAGTGCACATGAAATATTTCTACATAGGTATGGATTTGAACTGTCACTCTGATGGACATTCAGAACACAGTAAGCATGCCTTATCCCTCTTTGCCACACAAACAGCTTTGCAGCAAGGAACTGAAATAATTCTGCATGCAACCAACTGCAACATCATCTACAGTAATATGAAACCATACAACTGTTATTTGTACATTTATTATTTTTGGATGTGTTGCACTAAGTGATCATGCAACCATTTATGAGTATTGCTTGCAGATATGCAGTTCTGTCTTACCTCTCAGTGTGTGTTGGTCATTCTTCTCTTATATGACCAGTAATCTGAGACATGCAGTCTGTAAGCCATTCTACATCATTGTCCTGAAAATAGATTAGGATAATAAATGGCAATAATATAATATGTTGTTGCCAGTAAATGAAGGGGAGGTTGGGTGTTAATGAACAGAATGTGTGAATTGTGTGCTCCTTACTAACCTGATGCAACCACTGGATGTAGGGCAGTCTGCATTGCTGTTATATTTTCCTTCTCCTTACCAGTAATCATTTAGAGTTGCAATCCATTAAAAACTAACACTGAGGGAGTGCCTGCACTATGTCCACATCTGCTACACAGAGCCAAGCATTTGGGATTCAGCAGTTCTAATGAGTTCACACCTCATTTCTGTCTTCATCATGCTGACAGCCCAAAATCTACACCATAAAAAGGCAAACATGTAGCTAGGGAAACTGAAGGTGAGGAGACTTGTTTATGTGGATAAAACAGAAAATAGGCTATTACTTTGGTATCTTTACAGAGGATTACTAAACTTGAGAAGATATGCTTGCATTTTGTCAGCTACATACTGCATATGCTAAAATGTAATTAAGAATTTTTTATAATAGTTATATATATATATATATATATATATATATATATATATATATATATATATATATATATTGATTAGCAAGGGCTTTTACACTTTTATCTGTTTGCGTTAGTTAGAAGTGTACTGATGACATAGGTATGTTTGTCAGGGCATTTCACAGGTATATTGGATTGCCAATACCTTAACATGGAATGTTCTGTGTTAAATCTGTAGACATGTTTCAGGGACAGTTCATTTGATAGCACTTTTAGCACTTCAAAGATGGTTTGTTAGCAAAATGTGCCATTTGCCTGTTCTTTTGGGGGTGGGGGGCAGAGTTGCATTTCTGTTATGGCACAAAAAATTATATGTTGCTGCTGTTGCTCTTCTTTTTTGCATCCAGCCTGTTGTTCTTATTTCAGATTTTTGGACTGTTTTATGTTTCTCCAGTGGATAGTACTAAAATCCTACCTTTTCTGTTTTATCTGGGAACAGATAACAGTTATTTTGTAGTTATGCAATACGTGTGCATTATCCTTCTGTTGTCATTTAGGACACCTAGGACTATGCCACCCAAGCATCTCAGTCCTCGAAAACCACCCTTCGCTGACCCTGAGAACTAGGTCATTGTTGAAGCTTTTGGGCAACGTGGTGCCTTCTTGCTTGAGAGAGAACATGGAGATATGTCAGGCAGAATGCAGGTTTGGCAACGGAACATCACAAACATTAATGCAGTGGGTGACCATAGTAGGACATATGACCAGGTACACCATAGGGTCACTGGCATGATGTCATCTGCATGGAGTTAGAGCAGCTGCAGTGGGCCTTGATCGGATGGGTACTGGGAGGGGCTGCTATAGAACCGCCACTAACAGCAAATGAAGAGTTGCTGTCCACTATCAGGGATCCAGCCAGCTCCCAGCAAAGTGCAGAACAGCATGTCCTTGACATTGGTGCTACTGTTTCAGGGACACCAGGCATGTCCCAGGAAGAGCTTCCATGTAGGCTTTTGTATCTCAATTGTTAAATACTGTTGTATAGTAAAACAATTTAAATCAATACATTAGTTCTGTTTCACAAAAAAAATTGTGGGAGGTTTGAAGATTGCTATAGTTAGCAACACATTCTGATTGATTACACATGGGCTTAGGCTGGACTTATCCAAGTTCATGTTGAAAATATAGTTAATGGACATATAAAGGGGGGAAGTATTACCCACTGTGTTACTGTTAATTGTGATGATGTTGCCCTTACCTTTTGCTTAACTTCTTCCAGGACCATCTGGTATACAGAGGATACCATCATCTGCACATATTAAGCCAAACATTTTTATGTCAGTACTAATGAGCAATTGAAAAAAATATTTTAGTGTGTGATATTGATGTCTGGAGTGTTGTGTATATTGATGTACTGTCTAATAGTGGCAGCACTGTTGTTTTGTTGGCATGTATTGGACTATAGTATTGTAGGTATTAATTGTTCCTGTGTTTGTTGATTATTATCACAGGTGATCCTGACAGTGGAAGTGTGGGACTTCTACCACCTGATGTCAGAGTATCAGTAGACACTGATGATGATGGTGGACAAACAGAGGCAGAGTTGGGGGGGGGGGGCAAAGGTTGAATCTGACACTGAGGTTGACATATAGCCACCCCATGAAATTCCATCGGACACAGCCAGTAGGCGTATGCCTACCCATTCCAGTGGGCCCACAGATGTTGGACAGGTGGAGGGCAAGACAGTTGATTAGGTAAGTGTGGTTACTGTGGTTTCAGTGCCTGTTGACTCTGGCCATAGCCAAAGTGTGGGCACGGTGCCATGTAGGAGGGTTGGATGAGGCCTACTTTCTATCCTCCACCTGCTTCAGGTGTCTTTTCCTGTGCCACTCAAGTATGTTTAGGGCTATCATGGAGGCACAGGAACAGTCCCAGAAGTCCTCTAGAGGAATGTTTAGGGTTGTAGATGTGGCACAGGCTTACATACATGACTGCCACCACCATATTGCCATGCCCAGTCATGCTCCCATAGTGGCAGTACTTCCATTGCTCCATCAGTGGGTGAGCTGTCCACACCTAGATGTGGTAGGCCATGGGGTCATGATCATGAGTGTACTCATGAGGGGAGCATGTCCAGCAGACATCAGTTATGTTCAGGTAGCAGCAGTGCATCTGACCATGGGCATGGACATCCCAGTGCAACCCCTGGCAGAGGCAGATCTCGTGGTCAGGGATGAGAACGATGGACTGCCACCTCTACCATGCATGGCTCATATCTGTCTGACATACCAAGATGTAGAGCTAGCAGAGAGCTCGGCTGTGTTAATGCAGACATTCACACACCAATTTCACCTGGAGGATCCCTACAGACATGCACACAACAATTACATAATTCAGCCTTGCAGCTTAGACTCATTTTGTCTCACTGGCCATTTGTTGTTTTATCCAAATGTCTGCTTGCCTCTCTTTCTTATTCACACAGACTCATCAACCTTTTGTGTCAGCCTAGGCTTCTTTCCCCCACTCCCAACCCCCTGGGCAAGTGATGATAACTGTGTCATATCCCTGTTTTGTATCTTTTGGATTCAGGGATACATAAGCTTTGTGTCTGATGCCCAGGGTGCATAGCTGACATAGTGCTTAGTATGTCTGCATTTGTGATGTTGAACTGGTAATTGTACCTTAGACTTGTATTGGTCTTAGAAATTTAAACAATTGATATTAACATTTTCAACTTTATTGTGAATGATCTTGTGTGGATTGAGAAGTCTGAAACTGCAATGTGTATCATTACTTAATAACTTGTCTCTTTAATGATTTTCCAGTACAAACATATGGTGCTAAACTGAGGGAATGCAGTGACCATCACTACTTTTGAGAGGTTAATAACAGCAAAACAACCAGGAAATCAGCCACTGAACTCAAAACTTGGCAAAGAATATGTTTAGTACCAAAGGTAGGTTAAAAACATCCATTCATTCATTATTCTAATGATGTCTTAGTGTTACAGACGAAAGTACTAAACTGTGGACGTTTTTAACCTACCTTTGGTATTAAATATGTACTTCGACAAGTTTTGAGTTCGGTGACTGATTTGCTGGTTGTTTTGTTGTTATTAGCTACTGTTTTCTTCCAGTACCAGAGCTGCACTCTTGTTTCTTCCTTTACTTTTGAGAGGTGTGATTGTGTGAATCTTTGATGCCTGAGGCCTACTTAATAATGGACACCTGTAAGTCAAATAAGTCTCTGCTGCCACATGTTAGGTCATTTCTGTACAAATCTCCCACCTTTTACTTGCTTACACTCCAGGTTCAACACTTATCTTGTAAATTCAGCAGGTGCAACAGTTTTAGTTCAGGGCTGACTCTGTCTGATGCAAACAGTACACAGCCAATACGTGGGGGGTAAAGGTTGTGAGAGTTGCCTGTCATCAGTGTTACTATATGTATGTGCATAGGAGGAAGGTTTTGGCTCCTTAGGTGATGAGTGTGTGTGCTGTTTGTTGTCTGTTAGCCAATGAGAGGACATATTGATCACGACTGCATCTGCCTACACCAACAGCAGCTGCTGCTTCCCCCACTGACTCCTCACCTGCGTGTGTCTGTGGTGACCTTGGCATTGGTGGTGGGATGTGTGCCCCTTCCCCTTGTTGATCCTGCTGAAGCTGTTTTTTAAGGATGATGTTGTGTAGCATGGCACATACTGTGAATATTTCTGTACATGTCCATGGGTTGTACTGCAGGGCTCCCCCAGATGTATCTAGGCACCGGAACAGTGACTTCAGCAGTCCAAACACACACTCTGTGATATTTATGGTTTGAGCATGTGCTACATTATGGTGTTCTTCTTTGCTGTGAGAGGAGTGCTCCAAGCCTCAAATGTTTGAAGTATTGTATGCAGTTCCAAAGACTTAGCCAAAGAATGGAGAAAGAAAAAGAAAACATCATCAGCCATGGTTCCACTGCATAATCTGCATCCCCCAGTAAATGACTTTGTGGGATATCCCCCCTAGTGAACATCTGATACAGTTGGTAGGTGTGCCAGATATGTGAGTTGTGGTAACTGCCAGGGTTGCCAGCACACAAGTTTAACATAATTCCCTTGGCATTACACATGGCTTTGCAGTTAATAGAGTGAAAACCCTTTCTATTAGTGTAGATCCTTCCCTGTTTACTGGGTGGTGCCTTAATTTCTGCATGTGTGCAATCTATGGCACCCAGTACTTCAGGGTAGCTTGCTACAGGGTAGAACTCCTGTATATTTCAGGCCCTATTTTCAGCAGTATAGGGAAAATGTATGTAGTCACCAGCATGTTGGAGCATACCGTTCAAGAATTGATGGAGGATCCTGGATGCTGATGCCTGTGACACCCCCAGCATGTCCCCTGCTGGTCCCTGAAAGGTACCTGTAACTAAGATTCGAAGTGCTACACATACCTTTGTCTCCACTGGGATGGTTTCCCCTCGGTTTGCCCTTGGTCTGAGTTGAAGACGACAGAGGTTGCAGAGTTCTAGCAGTGTGTCTCTGTCTACTCTGTAGTGCTCTACAATTTCCATATCATGTAGGTTGTGATAAGTTACCCTTGGTCTGAAAACTCTTCTCCTTCTTGGCGTTGGTCTGTTAGCAACAGCAGCAGCATATATTTCAGTCTGTTGCATATGCACATGAATTAAAGCAACAGCAGCCCCTAACATTGTTTCTGTGTAGACATCTTTCTGTGGCTGTATTCCAGTAGGTTTTGGAATTCACAGGAAAAAACAGCACTGAGTCTAGACGGTTGCTTTATAGCTTGTTGAATAGCTTCTCCATCTTGGATTGTTTGATTAACGTACAGTTCAGCTGTTTATGCTGTAATTTGCATGTCACAGTGTTTACCTTGTTTGAGCAGCTGTGGGCGGCTCTACACACTGTGTACAGCTGCTTACTGAATTCAAAGTGGTACTCTAGCACAACGCTCACATGGTGTAAACAGACATTGTAGGCTTTATTGAATTTGGCCAAGCGTCAGGACTCTGAAGGTAAAGGAAATAAGAAAAATACTGAAGCAGAAAAAGGGATACTCCCAGTCTCCCTTGTGGAGAAATGTAATTGTGTAGTCTCCAGGGGGTGCATTAGATGAAAGGGAAATGTCTACACTTGTATTTTTAGGAAAAAATGCCATGGCCTGTAGTTCAAACCAGAGTAATGATGAAAGGAATGCTGACTTGGCTGACTTACAGATAAGCTCTGTAAACTTACAGTTAGCAGAGCTAGAGGTAACATGCAGCAGATGACAACCAAAGGAACAGAAGAGCCCAATTGCATACCCATAATCTGAACTAGGAAATGACCTGCTCTACGAGATAATAAGAAAGCAAAAAACATGATAAAGCAATTATTAGTTCCAAAATCATTTAGGACACTTTTAATGAAATTAGCACATATGCACATTTTGGATGGTCATTTATTACTGGGAAAGAAAAAAGCTAGAGTTTTAGCCCCATTTTAATGGTCTGGTATTATATATATAGAAAACATTTGTGTGACATACCTAGAATATTAAAGAACAGCACCCAGTCCAGGATTTAAGAACCCTTTTATACCCTTACCTAGTGTGTATGTCTCTTGATTCTGGGTTTACTAGCAAAATCGATTAAGATTCTTCAGTATATTCTAGTAATTACTGATTATGTAGATTAGTTTACTGAGACAGTAACCCTGCAAAGAGTTGATGCAAAAACGTAGCAAAATAACTTGTACTGCTTTTTTTGTTGCTAGGAATTCTCTCATCATTCATATCTGCAGTAATACATGAACTCTTGACATTTTTTAAATGGACTTAACACTCATTAGACTACATTTCAAGGCAGACACAAGTGAATGTGCATTCTCAAAGATGGCTCCAGCAGTCTGAAACAGGCTCCCAAGAAAATCCAAGGAAAGTAAACACCCTGGGTAAATTAAAAACAAAAGTGAATTACCAACTACTGCAGGATTCTAAATGCTTATGCTTTAGAGATAATGGTGAGCAGTGCTGGCTGAGTTACTCATTGAACACCACGGTTGTGCAAAAGCTCACTCATACTTAATATGCTTCTACAATTCACCTACTGTAAGTAGCTCTCTTTACTGCGTTCATTTTAGCCATGCTCGATGTATTGTTACTCTAGCTTCCTTACATGTATCTCTGTCCCTGTGCATGTCACATATTTGACTTGTATGTACCGCTGTATGCTTTTGTGCCAAATGGCCTGAGTCATGGCTGAAAAGGGTGTGCCAGCCAACCCACCTACCCATTTAAAATCCGTGTTACAAAAAGCTAAAGAAGTGGATAAGAGAAACTGGAACTGACTGCTTTTTTATTTCCTCTTTGCTGTAAGAGGAGTGCTGCAAGGCTCAAATGGATTGTCATTGTTTGAAATGTTGTATGCAGTTCCAAAGACTAAGAGATAGCCAAAAAGTGGAGAAGGAAAAAGAAAAAGAAAACATCCCCCCCCCATAAAAATGTGACAGGCATTTTTCAGACCAGAAAGACAGGTTTAGAAGCATGGTGCATACAATAAGAGAACATATGGAGAAAGGTGTGGATGCACGACAGAGCATATAACGAAATGCTTGACTCTTCGAATTCCAACCAAGAGATAAAGTCCTTTTATTAGTACTTCTGAAAACAAATTATTTGCAAACTAGCAAGGATCCTTTGAAACTATAGAAAAAAATACGTGGAGTGAACTAAGAGGTGAGAACTTAGGAAGAAAAATACAGAACAGTTATGTTGCATAAACGCTCAAAAACCTTGGAGAGAGAGAGCGACTGAAATTTCTGTAGTAAGTTTGCAGAAGTTAAGACTCCCACAGCATATTCTGAAGTTAAAATAGGTGAGGCATTATCCATGTGTCAGATGCAGAATGTTTACTCAGGAGTAAGGAAATATTCTCTGAGCTGACTGGTAGATTCAGTTTAGTCTGGTACAATGTAGAAACCATTTGAAACACTGCTGGATACTAGAGCCCCAGCTTGAAGGTGTTAGGGAAGAAGTACAGAAAATCCTTAAACATGGACTCATAGAAGAATTTTGAAGTGAACAGTCCCATTGTACTGGCTTCCAAGTCTGATGGGTCTGTAAGGTTTCACAACAACTTAAGGAAGCTGAATGCTATCTCAGAGTCTGTCATACTCCGTAGTCCAGATGGAGGAAATGGAATTGAATGAAACATTGGGCAAGGGTAGATTTCTGTCCATTCAGGATGCCCTTTAGCTCCAGAAGCTAAAGAAAAAAAGAAGGTGTTTCCTACACCTGATGGATCCTCTGATTAAGAGTCCTGCATTTTATTCTCTACAGAATAAGTAGAACCTTCTAGAGGCTGATGGACATGATTCTAAGAACTCATGCCAGGTATACTATATGTTACTTGGTTGCCACTGTGGTGTTTTTCAAAGACTTGCTAAGTCATCACCTGAAAGTCCAAGCCATTCTGAATTCTTCGTATCTCACTGGGTTGACAGCTCAACCTAGTAAATGTAAATTGAGTATGGTGAAACCACATTATTCTGGGTATATCTTACACAAAGGGGTTGTGAAATCCAAAGATGACAAAATTGAGGCAGTTTAGAACTGGCCTAAGTCAACCACAAAGAAGCTGATAGGTTTAACCAGCTATTACTAGAAGTTCATCTTGCACTTTGCTACTATCACTTATTTCCTGACTGACCTAACCAAAGGTAGGGTTACTTTACAAACTGCAATGGTCAAATATGGTGTTTGGAACCTGTTTCAACAGTCAGTTCTCAGTACATACCAAAGCCTCCTACTTGAGCATCTGCACAGTGTTATCCCAGGTAGCAGAATGTGAGAAACACCATGTCAGCTTTATTAGCTGGAAATTGAATACTGTTTAAAAGATACTCATCAATAGAAAGGGAATGCCTAGAAGTTAAACGGTCCCAATCTACTGTAAAATATTATTTTCTAAAAAGGGAATTCAACCTCGTTACAGATTATGCCCCTTCAGTGACTATTATGCCCCTTCAGTGACTGTGCAGGCAGAAAGATAATATAGCAAGATCTCTCAGTGGGTATTAATCCTCTAGCCATTCTGTTTTACAGTCAGCCATCTGGATAACAGCCACCTGAATGCAGGTAGACTGTACTGGGCATACAACCAATTCATGGGGGCTCAAACCAGTGTTCTACATGGGGGGGGGGGGTCATATGGCTTAGTGGTGGCTGCTGAGAAAGGAAAATATGCTCCAGAAATGTGTGTCAAGTAAGAGGGTGGAAGCAGAATCACCATGGGAACAATTGAAACCAATGCAAATGGGAAGTTTTAAGGGCTGTTAGTTTCCATAATGGCAGTTTCATGTCTTCCTGTGTACCGAACTGAGGAAGAAGTGTGTTAGGAATCTTCAGGGAAACTGTGTTGGAAGGAAAGAACCAGCCATAAGCCATTCCTCTACTGGAAAGTGCTAAGTTGAAGGGTATCTTGCTTGTGTGTGAAAATTACTGCTTTTAGAACCAAGTGAAATTAGTCCCTTTTGTAAATAGTGTTATAAAATACCCTGAAATTTGAAAACTGTAAGCAAAGTGAAGCTTGTATGAGAGCATTTGTTTAACAGATAACTGTGTTTTATTTCCCCCATTTTACAAGTTTTCATTTTTTATGTTGCCCTTGCAAATAATCCCTGTTTTGAGATGCAGTTTGTCATCTGGAGACTATTTTCTGTGGTTGAACTTGTAAGAAAATGCTACACTTGTCAATGATTGTGTATTATCATGGCTTGGTTATTTATTCACTAACATTATTTTATATATGTAAATACTTAGCTGTTAATATTGTCACTGGTACTCTTGAAAACAACTTGATACATCCTTACTGTATAATTTTATCTGTTTTAAAACTTTTTTGTGGAGTTTTTCTTCCCAAGTCCCCTCTAAAAGTAGCTGTTTCCTTCCAGGCTAAGCAGGTAGTAAAATGCAGTAAGTAAGAAAGTAAATAAATATTTGAAACATTGCACCACTACTTGTGTTTTTTTTTTCTTTTTGAATGGTCCTTTAAGATGTCTTATTTTAAAGTTTGAAACCAGAATATGAAGTCCATTTTCATGAACATATTCTCCTAAAACTTTTAGAATGTCAAGTATTTTTACCATTTCAAGTTTTTTTTTCGTAAACTAAAATGCAGATTTACCTGGACAGTGTTATAAATACAGTATCTGCTATGTGTTTTTGAAACTTGTAAAAGCATATTTCAGCTTTGGTTAGGGAAGTATTTTGCATGAAAATACTACAAGAAATATCTACTTTTAACCAGCGTAACCTAAGATGAGGTATCACATTAAAAGATTTTAGAATTCCATGTTTTCGATGTGATAAGATATTCAGGGATATGCAGTGTGCATACTATATTGCAAATGCAGATGTTGAAGGCAGTTGCCCTTCAGGTTGTTGCCTCATAGTGCCCTTTGGTGTGCAGTAAAGTCTGCATGCTGCCCATATCTGAACATCTTGGTACTAGTTTGTAGATTTTAGTTGCTAGTGGAAAAGCTGCACTTTTTTCTGAAAGTCTTTGGTGTGTCTCTGTATCACACCAAACATTATATAAGGTTATTAGCTGTAGCACTCTAAGATTTATGTGTTTTTGTACATCCTCCTAACCAGTGTAAAATTATTGAGCAGCATGCTAGTTTAACTACAGTAAATCTGGGTGGTGTTCCAGTGATATCCATTTATAATTTCCAAGTACACAGATTTGCAGAACAGGATCAAATCAAGGGTTTAATTCCAAAGACGGTTGATTCGTGTTCATGCTGCAAGAACTTTTTCATATGCCACAAAATATGAACTGAATTACCCGATACCTAGGGACTAAATTTATAAAGCCTCTTTGGAATGCAGGTTTTGAGTTTGACATATGTCTGATTTATCCTGTAGCATCTTGGACTCTTACTGTGTAGGTGTGTCAGTCAGGACTGCAGGGCTTTGTTATAGAATTCCTTCCCTATACAGCAGTCATACCTTCTCAACGTCCAGGATGCACTGTAGCCTTGCTGCAGCTATCATGTGGCAGTGCTGTTATCCTCACAAGAGAAGCTGTAGCCATCGGAGAAGGATACTCTGTTCTTCTTTCATTGGTCTGACTTTAGACATTCTGCTTTCAGGCATTACTTAGAGAGCTAATGACTGGATATGTAGTTGGGCGATATCTTGCAGAAGTTATTTCTATTCCTGATTGCATATGTCATACTTGGTGTTCTGCTTAAGTTGTGCAACCCTGTCAAAATAAGATATAGTACCTACAGTGCAGTTGTAACAAGCCTATTTGCTGTCACCTAACTAAATATGTTGCTTTTGTCACATTACTTTAGATTGACCCAGCTCTGCCTAGCATTGGAAAAAGCAAGCAATTGCAAGAAGGTGCTGACTGCTCAAGGAAAAGGAAGGCACTTCCTCAGGCAAGCTTTAAATAAAAAGCTCTTGGCTGTTGCCATCCAGCACTTGATGCATACTTCAAAACTACTAGAGGTATTGTTTCATATAACTTTTTAGTGACGCATTTTATTTCTTGAATTACAGTAATGAAGATAATGTTCAAATTTTACTCACCGTGTAGTCAGTGTGTGATGGAAGTAACGGGACCACATTTAGTTGCAATAATTAAGAAGTATTTAAAACAGGTTTTTTATTGTATGATTAAAATCTGTAAGATAATATTTTCTATTGTATGTTATATGTTATTATAGAAATATTCAAGTACAATCCCTTGGCTTGAGTCACCTGGGTGTGCATGTGACGTAGTACAGGTATAGCTTCTTTTTTTTTCAAGGAACATACTGGCCGGGCAGCCATCATAGGCTTATGTGGTGTCGTTGGAAAAAAAAAGAAAAACTTTCACACACAGAAGTCACCTACACAAGTGAGGGTATCCCAAGGTGACTACATTTTCTTATCTGTGCGATGTTTAATTTCTTTGTGTAGTCTTCTCTGTATGTATACAAATCTATACTCACCTCATTATGCTGGCACATAAGAGGTGGGCTTTGAGTTTTTCATACCAGAGAACTGTGGCTCTGTGTTACAGTGAAAACCACAAGCTTTAAACACACTAAGTCACACATTTCTGCATGAAAATCATTATTAATTCAGGTACATATAAACTCTGAAATATGTACTCTAGGAGAACAGAAATTCATGCAAGCATGTAAAAATGCAAAATAATCATTTTTACAGAGGGGCAAGTCCTCCTGCATCCCTCATGTTCCTTACTTATATAATCTTACTCCAGGGTTACTTTATGTCAGGGAAAGAGCAATCATACAGCTTTTATTCTTGGAGCAGAAGTGACATCAGTATTTTGAGCCTAAACACATTGCTGTAATAAGTACCAAACAATAATATTATGAACGAACAACACTTTGAACCAATTCACTCAAGCAAACAGAAAAACAAGCAGGTGCAGGAGATGCAGCTGGAGCAAGTCATTCTAAAGTGGGGATTTTATACAAGGATTATCTGCTTCACAGGGAGGGTGACAGACAAATTATAACAGAAGTGGGATAGATAGGGTGGAATATTTTTGTGCTGCAAGAATCAGACTGGGTAAACTGTTATTTTTCTTATGCCACCGTCCAGTATGTATATATGTATGGATGCAATAGTTAATTTATAATGTTCTCAAGGACTGGTTCTGTTTGTGTCAGAGTGAGGTTTTGTTCACACAGTAATATTTCTGATGAGCTAGATGTTTTAATAAAGCAGGAATTGGATGGAAAGTGTCAGCCTTCTCTCCACTACCATTTGGAGTAGGACAAGGCTCGAGAAGGAAGCTGATCATGACAGTAAAACAATAGTCAATTCCTCCCTGGTTAGATCTGACCACAAACTAATCACCATGCAAATCCACATCTCACCCAGCCCACACCCCCCTGCAAAGGTATCCTCCATGAAAAACTTCTCCAAAGCTGACTTTGGACTCCACAAAACAGAGGTGGCTAACTTCACAGCACCCATGCCAATGGAAAATAGAAGCATGACTGCCAAATCATACACGTACATAAATGCATGGAACTAGCCATACCCAACAAAAACAAGACGCTCTCCTCCAAAAAAAGGAACCCAATGTGGTGGTCCCCTGCCATTAATAAACTCTACAACAGAAGGAAGAAACTGTTGCAGAAAAAGGTGAAGTCCCAAAACTGGAAAAATTCCCTTATTAGCCTCAACAAAAAGTTGAGATCCCCCATCCAAACCTCCAAATCCAGCTATGAGGGCAGAATTGCGGCAGATACTAAAAACAACCACAAAGCCTTCTATAGTTATATCAAGAATCTCCATGACAAAACCCATATTTGCTTTGAGTTACTGCACAATGGTACCTCCTATACTGAACCAACAGATATTGCCAACATACTGGCCAACAGATTCAGTGCCAACTTTACCCCCCCCAAAGGACCAATCTCAACACCAGAAGAATGTCAGGCACCCAGCATTACTGCAGCACAGGTTAAAGCTGCATTGTCCAAGGCCAAGAATACAGCTTCCATGGGACCTAACAATATCCCTGGCTGTGTTGTACATGAATTACAAAGTGAACTGGCACCACATCTGTGTGCCCTGTTCACTCACAGCCTCACCTCAGGCTTTGTCCCTACCAAATGGTGCACTGCTACAGTTGTCCCTCTCCATAAAGGAGGAGCGACTACAGACCCTGAAAATTATTGCCCCATTAGCCTGACGAGTCTGATATGTAAGGCTATGGAGTACATCATCATGGACATAATTAACAAGGATATAGGGAATCTCCAAACTCTAGATCCCATGGAATTTGGTTTTGTGAAAGGTAGATCATACCTGCTCAACCTGGTTGACTTCTTTGAGTTGGTCACCAGAGCTGTGGATGAGAGTAAGGCAGATCATACAACCTACCTTGATCTGGCCAAGGTCTTTGATATCATTCCTCACTCAGGAATTATTGATAAACTCACCAAACTAGGCATCAACCCCTATATGGTTAGGTGGGTTGCAAACTGGCTCACAGATATAACCCACAGTGTGAAAGTAGCGGACTCCAAGTCAGACTGCCGACCAGTCACGAGTGGAGTCCCACAGGGATGGGTCCTGGGGTCCTCTCCTGATTGGCATCTACTTCTCAGAAGTCCAGGCCAACACAGAGGGTCTCTGGCTGACCAAGTTCACAGACAACTGCAAGCTGGGAGCCATTATTAACTCCCAAGTGATGCAGACATCCTAAAGAAAGGCCTCGCTGAGATGAATGACTGGTGTCGAAACCATGGCCTTAAGCTTAATGCCAAAAAATACGTCGTCATCCCCTTTGGGAAAAACTCAGTTCCCACTAATTACCACATCGATGGGAGCCCACTGAACACTGAAGACGTTATAAGAGATCTGGGGACACAGGTTGACAGCAGCCTCTCCTTCGGCCACCACATTGCCACTGTGGTCAGAAAGTCCTTCTATGTGGCACATGTCATTACCAAGGGTTTTGCATCTAGGAAAAAGAGGTCATCATTTCTCTCTACTCTTCTCTCATAAGACCAATCATAGAGTATAATGCCCCATTTGGCATGTACCTCACTAGACACCTGCAGCAGCTGGAGAGGCCACAAAAGTACCTCACGAAGAGGATCCTAGGCCTTAAACACATGTCCTATACAGACAGACTAAAAAAAAAAACTCCAGCTATTCTGTCTCATATCGTATACTAAGAGGCGATCTCTGCTTGACTTACAAAGCCATGTCTGACCCAGCTCTGTTAGAAATGCTACATCTAAAGAAATCCCAATCCCTCCACACCACACGCTCCAGAGACCTCAACCTCACTACCACAATCAACAGAACATGCTGGAGGGACAGGTTCATAACCCATAGACTGCCCATGCTCTAGAATAGACTTCTCATACATGTCAAGCAGAGGACTTCACTGGCGCTCTTCAAGAGAAGTCTTGATGAGTGGATGGGAAATAGAAAGTTCACCCCAGGGATCACTCCAGTGGCTATACTTGACAGAGGCACTGGGAACTAACGTCGAGCGGCACAGTGCCAGGGCACTTATATGGGTTAGGCATTAAAGGCTCCAGGGCCATTAGCCTAGTACACACATATGAACCTATAATTGACCATCTGCATTTGCTGGTACTGTCACTATCAGACCCTTTTTCAGGAAGCTGATCCATTAACTTTGACTGGAATCCATGAAAATTGCACAGAGAGATAAGGAAATTATTGGCAAGACAGGGTTAGCTTCACTATGAAGGATGCTAATACTGGGAACAGACTAGGGTCAAGATTCATAGACAAGTTTTCACATTTGAGTGAGAACTGGCCATGCTCAGGCTGGAGCAGAATAGTAGTGGTTCATATCCCCATATTATATTACAGTGCAGTGAGCTCAAATATGCAATAGACTAGAAATGCAAATGAAACTGGGAAAAACAGTTTTATTTTTATATATATATATATATATATTTATATATATATATATATATATATATATATATATATATATATATATATATATATATATATATATATATATATATATATATATGTGTGTATTTATGGGTTCACTTTATAACATCGAAATACTGAAATGTGACATATATCAAAATATGTCGATGAAAGTTGTTAATGTGTTAATGTCGGGTTTGTTTTTTTTGTGTGGCGGTGCCATGTTTGGATGTGAAGTGTGTGAGCTTGTGTGTGTGTGTGTGTGTGCGATGAGTTAGAGTATATATATAAGTAGGGGGGGGGGGGGAAGGGGCTTCAGGGGGGGTGTATGTGTGTGTTGTGTGTGTGTTGTTTGTGTTTGTGTGTTGATGTTGTGTTTGTGTTGTGTGTTGTAGTGTTATGTGTGTGTGTGGTGTTTTGTTTTGTGTGGTTGGTTTGGTTTTTTTTTTTTTTTTGTGTTGTGGATTGGATTGGTTTTCGAGAGAAGATAGAAAAAATCGATTTCAGCATTTCGAGGTTATAAAGTGAATCCATATATATATATATATATATATATATATATATATATATATATATATCTGTGTGTGTGCCTAAGAATATGTAAGGGAATACATAGTCACAATTCATAGTTTTATGTGATGAAAACTGCACACTTGTGCACCTGACTATAAAAGGGTAACACAAACTGAAAATGACAAAGTTGTAGGTAGTGATGGAACTGTCTAGCAACATTAGTAGTGCAATGGTATACTGCAGTTCTTAGCACTACTGCTTATCTCCTCTGTATGCAGTGTTTTGCCTGATGCCAAAAAGAACATTACTTTCAGCAGTTTACATACCATAACTTCACCAGTCAGGATATAATTAACCACTTTAGACTAGATTAGGAAATTGCTCATGTGCTGCAGCCTGCAAGAGGTTCTTATCATGTTTTTAACCACATAATATGCTAATGAAGAGAGAGAGGCATAACCAAGTCCTTGACAGGGATGGGTATGGTAAGCTCTGCAGCAATATATTCTCCAGATCTATGACCTCTGCTAAGCACATAGTGACAGTGCAGTGTCATTTTTGCCATTATAATATCAGACTGTGTTGGGAAGTGCATG